>NC_041370.1:25745953-25835953 GCF_900634415.1 Cottoperca gobio | reverse complement strand
TACTCTTCAATATGGACTCCTCCAGATGGAAGTGAGGGCTGAGTGAGCACATGGGGCGTTAACAGTCTCTCGGTTTGCTTTCAGCTCAGCCATCATCCTCAGATTGGGAGAATTTCTGACCCAAGCCCTCACAGGCTAATGTGCAGATTAGCCAGCAGCTGTCACAAATCAGATTGGCGGAGCCAAGTAAACATGGCTAGTGGCGACAACTTGAACTGTGACAAACAGTCAGTCAGGATTATCCGCTATGGTGGGAGTCATATGTAGGCAAACACATGTACTCAAAGTTAATGAGTTCCCTGAAGCTAAAAGGCTATATGCTAAAATTGGGCTCATGAAATGAGACAGCAGATCATCACAGGCATATTTTTAACTTCCATTTAGTATATTCATTTATTCATTTCTAAGTCCTGAATCTTAACCATCACCACTATGTTCCTGACCTTAGCTGTCGGCTGTGGAAAAAACATGGATGTCGGGTCCATGATGGATGTTTTGGAGCTTTGATTGGCTACTCCTTTGTATCTTTGTCAGTTACCAGAGCCAGAATATTCTAATCACGTCAATGTGAAGAGAGCCCAGTTGGAGTTGCGTTCGGACAAGCAGCAACCATCATGACTTTTTGTTATAGGAGAAATGTCAATCATGTAAACATTTCCCAAAACCAAGTGGTGTCTTTGTCAACTTTGTCAAGTTAGATGTGTCTAAGTTACAGGTACCAATAGCAGGGTTTTATGCTGTGTCTTTTTTGATAGTACAGTAATTGTAACAATAGTTTTAATGCAACTTACTTTTCACTCTTTCGCCAATAGACTATTTCTTATGTACACCAAATGTGTTTGTTTTTAAATCTATTTTGCATTCGGTGCCTTTTCTGTTAATTTTCTTCTCAAAATTCAAAGAGATGGATGGTCTGCTGATCCTGCATCTGCTCTCTGTTAATAAATAACTATGTCTCCTCATAACTCTTTACAGCTGTAGAATAGTGGGGGATTCAGATGAGACAAAAACACCCCTGTTTTACTTCATAATGCAAATATCCCAGTGTGAGGTGGTACTAATGTAGTCTAGTGCAGTGGTTTCCAAACCAAAACCTCAAGGCACACCTGTGTTCATATTCGGGCAAAATCCCCTCTCTAACACATACTATCACTGTTATCACTCTGTGAACATTTATTTAGCCTAGACCTTGTAAGATAGCTATTCTCCTTCACACTAGCAGAGAGCCTTTGATGTGTCACACTCTAATATTTCCCACCATGCGCAAATGGCTAAAGCGGGTTCGCTTTGTCAGATTTCCTTTTTTTTAATGATTGTTTCATTTATATTTAGGCCAAAGCATATGACACCTATTGTTTCTATATTGTGAATAAGTGAATAATCTCGGCTCTATTGTCCTCTCCACTGATTATTGCGTTTCAATGTCAAGCCGCTGGAGCCACATTAACTAAAGTTGCAAGTTATTGAGTCTACTGGTCAGTGAGGAGCATCCAGTCTCAGCAGCTGTGTTTGGTTTTGGATGAATGCTGAATCTATGAATGCAGAGCAAAATATACTGTGAAATATATTAAATCTAATCAAACTTTATCTGTTCTAATCTACTGTAAATCAGAATAAGAATCACATTTATTGGCCAAGTATGTGTCTACACACAAGGAATTTGACTTTTTTTTCTCAATGAACTTACATAGAAAAAGACAGAACAGCAAAGAACGGGGACAACAAATAAAGGTAATAGACAGGACTCAAAAAGCACCAATGAACAAAAACAAAAATAAAATAAAAAGCCTTTATACAAGTCAAGTGTTTCTTTATATAGACAGTTAGAAAACTGTTTCCAGTGTTATACAGCGGTTGTGGGCCAAAATTAAACAATTCAGCACTTGAGACCTGCCGGGCTCAATCTAGTTTATTTTCTTGAATTCTTCTGAACTGGCAGCACACTCATCATGGTGCTCTTATGAAGGATTGTTTGCAAAAAAGCATAAAAACTCTTAAGCTCTCTCTCAGGGGACCGAACCTTGAGGTTGACAACACTGTTTGCAATGATTATTCCAAACTGCAAGAACAGAATATTCTGAAGAAACAAGAATAGAAAACGGCCACAAATGGAGCACATACAACCCACACAGTGATGCTAGCACCCAGGGGAGCCCCTGCACAGCTTACTGCAACAACATTACAGTATGTTATATAAAGAACTATATTCTATATGCACGTTCACTGCTGACTCCCAGCAGACATGCACGGCAATTCTTGAAATTCTTTTCAGAAGTGTAAAAGTGACGAGTGATCACATATCCTACACACTGACTAAACTCCATTAGACATTCAACACTGCACTAAATTCAGGTGATCACTACCTCCAAGCAAGTGCAGGAGTCAATGGTTGCTGCTGACAGCAGAGAGCTCCCTCCGGCCTGTTAGATGATAAATTATCTCGTACTGTAATGTTGCTACGATCAATCAAACACTGATTGTCTCTCCATTGGCCTGATGGAAGAGAGCCAGGTATCAGTTGAATGCTATAGAGGCTGGCACAGGATCAAGCATGCAGCTGCAGCAGTATTCTTACAACATCGTCCAGTTTGAGTATGTTTTATATGAAAAAATTAAAATCCTTCAAAAATTGTAATAAGCTCAAAATCAGACACAGGCTAAATATTTATTTCTGTCACCACTGTTCCTCTGACCATGTCAAGACGATCTCATTCTGTTTCAATACAGAATATATCTTCTCAACTTTAGCTAACATTTTTTTGAAAAGCAACTGTTAGCATGTAAAGAGGCTTATATTAGAAGCATAGCGTGAGCAAATGTGTGAATTACTGGCTGTGATTACTGCCAGACAACTCTGAGAGCAATACTCAATATGCTAGTCAGAGCGTGACCTCACACAATCACACTTCCCAGGAGTGAAATAAAAGGAGCAAATGAAAAATAAATAAACAAAAATCCGAAATGAATAAGACATACAGTGTTTTCTACTGGGGAAGCTCATTTCTGCTACTGTAACGTACTGAGTGTAGCTTGTTGTTATCCTCTGCTAGGTAGCAGGCTGACATTGTACCACCCACTGGAAATGTTTTGTTTGAGATATGGAATTGAAAATTAGTGTCTAACAATAGCTATCTGATATGTATAGTGTCTGCAATTACTGACTGCACATAGACTGCCTGTCCTTCATCAGATACAGTGTCATATGTCTGGTGCTGGTAGGGATTGAGGCTGAACACCAGAGTCATATGAAGTCCTCCACAATGCAATCACATCATTGTTTGAAAGGAGTTCCCAAGCACTGTCCATTCACTGCTAGTCCTTTAGGGTTCGTCATTTCTTCACTGAAACTGTAGAAGATATTTTAGCATTCTCTAATTTTTTCTTTGTCTCTTTTGACTATTTTCATGGCACAAAATCCATGTTAATATCCTTTTCTCATGTTACATATTATTGTTAGGTCTAAAAAGCCTCTGAAACAGCATTTACATGCTCATCATAACAGAACACTACACTCATGATTGGATGGGCACTGATCTCCCATTAACAGCTTCTCAGACAACCAGAGTAACACAACTAAAGATCTACCTCCATGCTAGATGCTCTGCAGTGCTTTGAGCTAAACTCTGAAGTCAGTATGCTAACTTGATTTCATGCTACTATATCGAAGTTTAGCAAGTGTAACGGTTACCATCATAGTTTAGCATGTAAGCATTCTAACATTTGCTAATTTACACTAAAACACAAAGTAGGCTTCAGCTGAGGCTGATGAGAATGTCATTAGTTTTACAGTATTCAGTCATAAATCAAAGACTGGAGAAATTGAAATTTGAACTGGAGATGGTGCCAGATGAAGTGTCAGCAGGATTCATCCTCTGGAAAGGATTCTGTATAAAATGGCATGGCAACACATTTAATAGTTACTGAGGTTTTTCCCTCTGGACCACAGTGGTAAATACCTCGCTGCTAGCATGGTTAAAAATATGGAATAAGTTAAGCCATATACATCATATCAGAGATGGAGTTGGCAAAGTGTCATTCATAATTTATCAGTCCCGCCGCCAATATGATACCTGAGGTTTTTTTTCTCTAAAAAGCCCGTCACACATATCCGTATGACATAAACGTATGCCTGATGACGGAGTAACTTATTAAACGTTAAACCTACAGTACAGCTAGCGTTCAGCATTTTAGCTGTTCTCCAGCATCAGCATGATGTGAACCAAATGGCACTTTTCCAGCTCTGTTGGCCAGACGCTCTGATACGTTTTAAATAGGTAAGTGATATGCTATCAATATGTTTCACATACGTATAATATTGCGTTATGTATTCATTATGTATACGTTAGCTACAACACCGCTGTGGAAAAGTTGGACGTATTTGGACTCTGACAAATTTTGAGCTAATTTTCATATACGCCGGCATGTTTCTGCCATATGGAACTGTGTGACAGGGCCGTATGTCTGGCGTGTTCGGCATATAGTCTGCGTCCTTCAAACGATCACAACTTACCCTTAATTTATATCAACCTATTGTCGATATTTCGTAAATATAAATATTTCGCAAATATTAGTATGCTAACATGCTAAACTAAGACGGTGAACAAGGTGAACATTATGGCTTTTGGTCCACTCTAAAGCAAAATTATGTAGCCTAAATATTTACATGAATAGGAGCTTCAAAATCATTTTGATGCTACACTGACTTGTAATAGGGAGAATGGTTTCTCTTTCCCAGCCGTAACTTTGGTGAGCCGGTCGTACAATCTCCCAGGAGAAGTGCGTCAAGCTTTATGGCACTAAGTGGATTTTAGTGAAACTGGATCATATTTTACGGAATAAATGTTTTCTGGTTTTCCCTCTGTTGTCCTCCGTCTGCTCAGCCTCTACTCTCGGTAATTTACGAAGTTTGATGGACAGAATGCTTTACTTGTTGCTAAAGTAACGCTAACTGCTGCTAACAGTAGTTGCCATCAGCTGGTTAGCTGGTTAGCTGTTAGCTCAGTTAGCCGTGCTACCAGAACTGGGAGTTCAGGCCCGGGTGCTGGTGTTGTGACAGAACCGGAGCTGGTGAGCGGGCAACAGAGCTGGGTTAGTAATATTAGCTGGCTGTACATGTTGTTGCACTTGCTTGTGCAAAGTTTTCAACTCGCTAGTTTGTGTAAGTAATGTAATCATAAGAAATGAATGTGTAACATTACAGCTGTCCATATTTATAACAATGGTGAATAAGTGAATTACACTGTACACCAAATTGTAATTGATTTATAGTTGTTGATTAATTTTTATAAGCACTATATTTGAGTTCTATATTGTCAAGAGCCTTTTTATCTTATCAAACAAATATTACTATGCTAGTCAATATCTCATGAACATGGATCTCTGACTTTGGTGCTGAGAAACTCTGAAGCAAAAAGCCATTATTGACTAACAAAGGTTAAACTTTCAATTGACCTCTGTAAGTCATTTCTAAACCCCTCGCCTTTCATTTCTAATCATCATGCTGTTTCTGTATCTGATCTCTTATTGTGATTCCATCTGACCTCTCTCTTTTCTGGAGGATGTGACTCAAAGATCACGAGTGTAGGGAAGACTCGAGGACCGGTCACCACAATGTGCTTCACTGCCTCCAACTGACCTCCACCCATCTACCTCTTTCATCAGAGGTCTTTTATCTCTGCTGATTCTGATGCTCCTTCACAGTCATCTCTGGCTCAACACTTCATTGACTTCATGTCAAGATTTACATCCACAACCATGTAGGACATAAAAGCCAATGGATCTTCACAACGATAACCAGAGAGCGCTATAATCAACAGCTTTTTGTTTTCATTTCAAGGAACGTTTTCAACGTGCCACATTGATTTAAAATTTCAAAGCTGTCAAAATAAGCTTCGGTAATTGAACTTCAATCAGAAAAAATCAATTGAAAGGGGCTCTTGCTTTGCAACTTTGCCCTCTATGCATGCTGATTTTCTATTGTGAAGTGATTCAGGTTTCTGACCTTGTTCTTCGAAGAGGAAGGATGTGGTAAACCAAAGAGACATACAGTATACAAGGAAGAAAAATCTACAAATGCATTCCACTCACCGTAAACAGACACAGTATATGCTGACAGCATTTCTAAATTCATTAGGGCTTTATGGTCGGAGAGAGATGTTTGCTAAATGTAATCAAAACTGTCATCCACCCTGTGAGGCAGTCTCACAGGGGAAAACTCTGGTTCACTCTGATTCTTCTCCAGATCAGCTCAGGATGGAATGGGAGTTCATGGTTAATCAATCATCTGTGTGTGTTCAGATATAATAATATTATATTATAATGTAAGTATTACTGACCACCGCCACAAGACTTAGGAGGAGGACTTCTTCAGGTGTCCAAAGTTCTAATTCTGAATTGACAGTGAGGGTATTTATATCAGTCAGGACACAAAGTATGACTCAACACTTTCTATACACAATAATCCTGTGATATTTTTAAAAAAACTGACGGCAGTGACAAAGTTCCGTTAAATAAACTGTGTTACACCGTACTCGGTACTAATAGCAGTATAAGAGCAATAAACTACGACAGATGTTCAGTTCCACATCCACACTAGGAATTGACGTTTCCCACTTCCACATAGCACTGTGAACGTAGCGTAGTATTCGCTTGGTGATTGCAATGGCGTCCGCTGCACCAGAGACAACATGCTCACTAAAAAACGTTTTGAAGTTTGTAAACTGTAAAAAATAGGTTCTGATCAGGATCAGAGTCTGAAAGTGAAAAAATATGATCTGGAACCATAAAAATAAGATTTAAAACTGTAAATCTGCAAATAAAAAAAACAAGATGACCAGATGACTCAAATACCAAATATAATATATGAAAGTGAAAAGTGAAAAATACATAATTTATGTATTAGAAATAAATTAAGAATTACAGAACTGAATCAAAATATTCAACCTGAAAAAACTTTTCATAGTTATTTTAAGTTTTTACTGATACTGTTATTATGTTTTTCAAAGTTCAAGATCAAACTTTCAGTTTCACTTATTTTCCCATCCATCCATCCATCCATCCATCCATCCATCCATCCATCCATCCATCCATCCATCCATCCATCCATCCATCCATCCATCCATCCATCCATCCATCCATCCATCCATCCATCCATCCATCCATCCATCCATCCATCCATCCATCCATCCATCCATCCATCCATCCTGTGGGCCCACCACTCACAGGAAGATCCGCTGGGGTCGGGTGCGCTGTCACACGCGTGGCAGTGATGGTCAGGGACCTCGACGGACCAGACCTGGGCAGCAGAGGCTGGCTCTGGGGACGTGGAACGTAACCTCTCTGTGGGGGAAGGAGCCGGAACTAGTGCGGGAGGTGGAGCGCTACCAGTTGGATCTGGTGGGGCTTACCTCTACGCACAGTCTTGGCTCTGGAACCGTACTCCTGGATAGGAGTTGGACTCTATTCTTCTCCGGAGTTGCCCAAGGTGTGAGGCGTCGGGCGGGTGTGGGGATACTCACAAGCCCCCGGCTGAGCGCCGCTACGTTGTAGTTCACCCCAGTGGACGAGAGGGTCGCCTCCCTGTAGGGAGTCCGCAGTTCGGAGTATTCGGCCTTCTTGGAGACCTTGAATGGAGCCCTGCAGGGGGCTCCAGTAGGGGACTCCGTAGTCTTGCTGGGAGACTTTAACGCGCACGTGGGAAACGATGGAGACACCTGGAGAGGCGTGATTGGGAGGAACAGCCTCCCTGATCTAAACCCGAACGGTCGTTTGTTGTTGGACTTCTGGAGGTTGGGGGCATTGAACCTGAGTGGGCAATGTTCAAAACCTCTATTGCTGAAGCTGCAGTGAGGAGCTGTGGTCTCAAGGTCTTAGGTGCCTCAAGGGGCGGTAACCCTCGAACACCGTGGTGGACCCCGGTGGTCAGGGAAGCCGTTCGACTGAAGAAGGAGTCCTTCCGGGTTATGTGGACTCTGGAAACAGTTGCAGGGTACCGACGAACTCAACGGATTTTCAATCGGCACCAAGGTGCTTCTGGAAAACCGTCCGGAACCTCAGGAGGGGGAAGCGGGGAACCATCCAAGCTATGTACAGCAAGGGTGGGACCCTGCTGACTTCGACTGAGAAGGTTATCGGGCGGTGGAAGGAGCACTTTGAGGAACTCCTGAATCCGACTAACACGCCCTCTATGGTAGAGGCAGAGCTGGAAGCTGATGGGGGACCATTGTCAATTTCCCTGTTGGAAGTCACTGAGGTAGTCAAACATCTCCACAGTGGCAAAGCCGCAGGGGCTGATGAGATCTGTCCAGAAATGCTGAAGGCTTTGGGTGTTGAGGGGCTGTCTTGGTTGACCCGCCTCGTCAACATTGCGTGGAAGTCTGGGACAGTGCCTAGGGGGTGGCAGACCGGGGTGGTGGTTCCCCTATTCAAAAAGGGGGACCAGAGAGTGTGTGCCAACTACAGGGGTATCACACTTTTAAGCCTCCCCGGTAAAGTCTACTCCAAGGGAACGCCTCGGGATCCCCCTGTTGGAGCTGGCGGATGTGGCCCGGAGAAGGGAAGTTTGGGGTTCCTTACTGGAGCTGCTGCCCCCGCGACCCAACACCGGATAAGCGGTAGACAATGGATGGATGGGTCCCTGTATACACTTAACCAGTGGTCCCACACATAAATCTAATTCATCTTTATCAGCCAATGTGCAAATAAAAAATGCAAGTTTTTAGACAAATCTCTCAAACTATATTAATAGTGAGTTAGGCAGATCAGAAAATGTTCATATGAACTTTGTACAGTGACATTTTTAAAGCCTCAGAACTATGTTGTCCTGATAATAGGGACACCAACTATTGCTCTTTAAGTTGGAGGACTTGTTGGCTCTATATTTCAACAAATGTAATGTGGATTTTCCTGCATATTTATTTTCTAATAAAAGTCATTAGAGACTTCTCCTGCTGTCTGAATGTAGGCACAGACTAACCAGCCATCTCTATGGTTTAAACAGACACATAGTTCCCTGTTTACTATGATAAATGATTATCAGTTCAACAGACACAAGTGACAAACAACCTCTCAGTCTCTGTCTGTCTCTCTCAGACACACACATATACAATCACACTCCCATATGCGCACATACTGTAGCTGTAGGCCATCATTCAGTTTTTTACAAACATCATTTTGCCGGACAGGAAGGAGTCTCTTTTTCCTTCTCAGATTCTTTACATTCTTCCTTAGCAGCAAGGCCCATTTATAGCAAATGGTCGAAGCTAATTCCCATGGCAGTGACTTCTAGAAATGGTCTGCTTCACGTTTTACCACAAAAGTTCCTTCCTGGACAAGAACATATCTTATCTTCTTATCCAAATAATCACAGGAAGCTTGATAAGCAGCCCTGTTGCCAAATATATGTGACATCCAAGATACTCTCATGTCCCTTTGCCAACAAAAATAAAGATTTCCCAGAGTTCTCTAAATGGAAAAATCTTACAGCGTAGCATTCCTCATTTCCCCATCTACACCACCACACTGCAGCTGAGGCTGCGGTATGAGGGCTAACTGCTTCTCTTCTCGTTAACAAGGCTAAAGGTTCATTTATTCTCATTCTACAACACAGGCTTTCACAACGAGAAGAGACAATGACAAAAAAAATTCATGGTGGAGGATGAGTTCAGGATTCTCTCAGCCTGATGACGGAAGCTGCTCTGTAGCTGGTATGACAGCGGATACTTCTGATGGTACCATTGTTCTTTAATATCCTTTGGGCACCTCTTCTCCCCGATATCACTGATGCTTCTTTTCTCAGATAAAAGCATCTGTAGCTCAGGAACAGCAAATCACAAAGCTAGGGAATTCAGAAAGTGGTCCACAGTCTTTACTGTGTAACGCCGTTAACTGGCACACACATCTATTTCTCTGAACCACACCTTTTCAGATGTGCACCTTATTTTACTAACATTTTCATTAACTTGTGAAAGGCATGTGATATGTCTCTAATACTTTCAACAACTTAATTAAGGGAATATAAAGTTTAACCCTCCCTTTTTTAACTAAATATGTGAAACTGCTTCCCCGATGCCTCACATTAGAGTAAGGCAGAAGATACACTCAGTTGCCAGTTTTTTCGGTACATCCTGCTAGAACCAAAGAAGTGTAATACCACAACCCTGCAATGCTTTCCACCTTCAGGAAGGTTATATTGTTCAGTTTTTGCTAAAAGCATTTGAGAGAGGTGTGGATTCAACTGTACAGGGTTTCTAAGATGTATTGATTAAAATGGCATGAACACAAACATGTCAGACTGATAAAGAAGTGAAGAAACATAACAATCCAGTCTGATCATCAGTCTGGTACTGATGTGTTTAAGCTCACATATCTCTTGAAAACTGTTCTGGATGAATAGAATAAAGGAATCTACCAAACAACCACCACATCAACACAAAGCATCCTGGTGTCTTATTACTTATAACTCATAAGCAATGACACTGCCTCTTGCAGACAATACACTGGAAAGGTTCCAAAAGCTTGGAAACCATATGGCTGCTTTACAACAAGGACACAGCTGGTGGTAGCCGTATGCAGTAAGAGCACTCACTGTTACTTTAACTCAAAAGAGCAGCCAAGCTTCTCCTGTCAATACAACACACAATCCCAGAATCCTCTGACCTATGGGCTGCCTCCTCACACAGCCACCTACACCTGCAAACTGAGAGTGTAAGAGAAATCAATATGTTGTACAGGGTTGCAAAATAACACCATCAGTGTTCCTGGGACAAAAGTATACAGGATCAATTAAAAAGTGTTTTGGGATAAGATGAGGCAACGTGTGCTTGCTAGTCAATACAACAATATATACTGTGAGTCAATATAAATATCATTTATACTGAGGTAGGACCCACAATATCTCTGAGACTGCTTTATAATGATACCAGATTATAATTTGATGTTTGCATCCATGTGATGAGCATGTTCATTTGTAAGGTTTGCTAGATCAGACAAAAACCGACCTTCCTGTGTGGTTTTTATCCATAAATAGTTTCATAATTCCAGATTTGATTGCCCACTCCTAAAAGCATCATCGATAATGTTATAAACAATAAAGATATTGGTGTTCTGGTCAATTCTGGAGCACATTTTGTAATTAGGACATCAGACAATTACCTTCCTTCCTTATAGGCCCTGTCATACATATCCGTATGGCGGAAACGTATACTAATAGCTCACAATTTGTCAGAGTCCAAATACGTCCAACTATTCAGCGGATCGGATAAGTGACGTATACAGATACGTCTAACCTATTGATAGCGTATCACTTACTTATACAAAATGTATCAGACGAATGCCCAACGAATGCATAACATATACAAAAATATGGCGTTTACAAAATATCGGCAATACGCTGGTGTACATTGATATAAGGTAAGGCATAAGTAGTATTCGTTAAGAGCACACTGTGTTACGCTGGGGTACGTTGTTGAACGCTGAGTCTGTGAAAATGTTTTGAGTGTGTTCAAAATTTTCGGACGTACCCAACGTGTGCTTCATAAGATATGCAGCCGTTACACATAAGTTACGTTAGACATACGTGAATACTGAATACGTACGTGAATACAGTCCGTGATTACCTACGTAAATACAGTATGTGAATACTTACCTACGTAAATACAGTACGTGAATACCTACGTGAATACAGTCCGTGAATACCTACGTAAATACAGTATGTGAATACTTACCTACGTAAATACAGTACGTGAATACCTACGTGAATACAGTACGTGAATACCTACGTGAATACAGTACGTGAATACCTATGTAAATACAGTACGTGAATACCTACCTACGTAAAGACAGTATGTGAATACCTATGTGAATACCTACCTACGTAAATACAATATGTGAATACCTACGTGAATACCTACCTATGTAAATACAGTATGTGAATACAGTACGTGAATACCTACGTGAATACAGTACGTGAATACAGTACGTCAATACAGTAGAGGTACAGATATAGGCTACGTCGGCTGACGGTGAACCCTACAGCCAATTTATTGATAACGAGTGGATAACCTATTCGTAACCTATGTTAAGCTTATCCCTGACGACGGAGTAATTTATTAAACGTGTCTACAGTACAGCTAGCGTTCAGCTAGCATTTTGGGAGCTTATTGGGGTTTGAATATAGTATATAGGGTCTCTGTGATTAGCTCATCCTCACTTCTTCACAGCACGTCTTGATGAATACATCAACACATCATCAGAGAGCATGGAGGGTGCTGAGAGGCTGCGACAAGAGTACATTCTAGCCGTTCTCCAGCATCAGTATGATGTGAACCAAATAATACGTTTTGTGTAAGTAAGTGATACGCTATCAATAGGTTAGACATACGTATAATAATTTGTTATGTATTCGTTATGTATACGTCAGCTACAACACCGCTGTGGAAAAGTTGGACGTATTTGGACTCTGACAAATTTTGAGCTAATTTTCATACGTTTCTGCCATACAGAACCGTGTGACAGGGCCATATGTCTGCCGTGTTCGGCGTATCGTCTGCGTCCTTCGAACGATCACAATTTACCCTTAATTTATATCAACGTATTGCCGATATTTCGTATGCACCGGCATACATTTCTGCCATACGGATATGTGTGATAGGGCCTGAAGGCTGCACTAATCAATATTTTCATATAAAAGCAACATTATGTAACACTCAATATTGTGATTTAGCGCCCCTCCAGTTTCAGAGTGCAGTTCGCTTATACACCGCTGTCGTGAATATAGAGACACATTTGTTATTGTTACATTACGTACAAAAACTAGCAAGTCAACATCAAGCAAGTGCAACAACACATACGTACATAGCCAGCTGATATTACTTACTAGTTACTTACTAGCTTGTTTTTTTATTTGAAGCCTATAGTAAACATAATAGTTGCCGATGATAAATATGTGTGACTCTCATTTTTAGCCAAACACATCACTGGTGTGATCATATAGCAAATAAAAACAGACGCTACTTTACTCGTTAGCCGCCAAAAGAAGCTGCTCAACGATCGTAGTAAATCAAGCTCTCACAATGATGCTGTGGATGCACTGCCTGGAGTAAAACGGTGTCCCAATTGTTTGCAGTGTTAATTAAATATTAAACTGTTCTTAATATGCTGTCCACCTGCACCTTTACACACAACATTTCATGCATATAATTTGTACCCGTGCCTGCAACAGAACACCAGAACACTGTGCCTGCTCAAAGAGAAGGTACTGTACATGTGCACAAACCCCAGATATCAATCTGTGAACATTAGTCATTAGTTCACTAATTGTGCACTCTCTGTTGTTTGACTACACCTTTTAACAATGCATTTCCACTGAGACAGAGCATTTAAAAGTATGCCAAATTAAGATTTCACATTTGACAGTTTTTACTTTGGAGATGGTTGTGAAACAAGTCTGGAGCCCTGAGTAAAATCACACACAGAGAATCTGGATGGTGAATTCGGTGGTGTCTCATCTAGCAGGCCAGAGAAGCTCAGTGATGGCGACTGACCCTGAGGGACATCTCTGAGATGAGAGGGAAACCACCATGCTCCACACATGAATATATTACACACCATATGCACTGAGTTACAGACGGATCCACATAAAAAGATTCAACTGCAATGCAGTCCTGACAACATCTGGCCAACGAGATCATGATGAATAATGTTAGTGAAAAACACAGCGTACAACAATCTATAGCCCTGAAACTGGGCCAGTGATGTCACAAGCTCCCTAAAATTCACCTGTTTTCCTGCTACCTCATCAAAGCCGCTGTCCTCTTTCTTGAAAGCTGCAAAAAGAAGAAAGGAAAAGAAGAATGTATTAACATCTTTTGAAGAATTAACAAAATAAAAATCTAATGGTAGAGATGCAGCACAGCACAGAACCGTGTCACTGGAATTCATTCTGTTTTAGAGCAGTCATTAAAGCAGTGCAGGTCTGGGTTTGGATTGAGCTGAAAGGGAGTTCACGGGTCCTGGTGACAACTTTCCTCATGGAGTTCCATCAGAGGCGGGCAGAGAGCAGCACTAGCAGGGATGAAAACATCACAAACATATTCTACCAGACAGCAATGTTAACTTAGATACGGCTTAAAAAAGTAGTAAAAACTGGTATACTTTTAATCTTTATAAAGATATATTATAATAGTAATGACATCTTCATCTCACCAGCAGTTATAAAACGGATGTTTTACTGCAGTGTTGCAGTTAGTTAACACTCCACAGTACAAATGCAAGTAGCATTCACAACACAGCTTCATGTCTTTGCATGTAATGTAGTTGCAACAGTAGCCCCTGCTGTGACAACACACACTGATATTCATCACAGCCTTGACATGAAGTGGTTTTAAACATCCTCCTTCATCAATAAGGCGATGCAGCCGAAAAGCTCCAGAAAAGGTTTGAGTCAATTCTGTATCACAGGTAGATATTCTAAATAAAGAGAATTAATGCGCACACTCAAACTAAATATAAATTGTGACAAATAACAATAATATTTACCACAAAAATCTATTGTATGTAGATCTATTGTATATAAGTGTATGCATATATAAGTGAAAACAAATACTAATTATAGAAAATATATATATTTTTTTATGATGGTGTAACCTGGTCTCCACCCAAACATGTGATCTGGTATTAATAAGTATTAGCTCAAGTCATTGGGTTCGGATCACAATATGCAAATAAAGTTACTGAAAGTAAGAAGAAATAATAATAATAATAATAATAATAATAATAATAATAATAATAATAATAATAATAATAATATAATAATAATAATAATGATAATAATGTCATATAATAATAATAATAATATAATGACAATATACTATAATAATAACAATAATAATGTCATATAATAATAACAATAATAATAATAATAATAATAATAATAATAATAATAATAATAATAATAATAATAATAATAATAATAATAATATGGAGCCACAGATGTCTGAAAGATGCAGATAATTACAATCTGCTCAATCTGCAGACAGCCGACCAACATTTCTGACCTACTAGAACAGCTAGATCATTGATCAATCAGGAAATTAATCAGGCATCATGAGCCCCACCGTGCTGCCATTCCAAAATTAGGGGCACTGATTGAAGGTTATAATCTGGCTTAATACTTAGAGTCTGTCTGGATTTATACAACATATTACTTTTGGTGTCATACTGTTCAAATAAGTACAGAAGTCATTTACACCTGGCTGAGATCTGATCACAGTGTGAGGCTGTAAAGCACTCTGCGTGCAGCTACACTTTCATTAACGTGTTGTTCATCATCCAGATAGGATCTCCAGAAATATTATATTATATTCTTTCTACAGGCCTTCACTGTGATGAACAGTTAAATAAGTCATCATTTCAAAAACCTGTAACAAAACATTTGTTGTCCTTGTTTAAAGCTGTGTGTCTGTTTCTACTGGAACTGTGTGTACCAGTGTGAGAGCAACACAAACCGGAGTCAAACTACATACAGACATACATAGAGAGGTCATCTGGAAAGTATAAAACAAACAGCAACTGAAATGGCCGCCTCGTTATATGTCTGCCAGTCAAGGTCTGTCCAAACGTGACCTTGACCTTTGTCCATCAAATTCTAATCAGTTCATCCTTGAGTCCAAGACCCTCCAACTTTCAGATGTCATTAATATATAATATGTGTCTGTACATGGAAAAAAAATGTTGCTGCCAGAAGAGACTAACTAATCTGAATTGCAAGAGAACTTCAAAAAGAAGAGTATATAAAAAGCTGTTTCTTATATCTACATCTATGACAGTCCACTGTGTTGCTCATTATTTCAGGGAGACAGTGTTGCTCATGGCATCAATATCCTTCATATTTATGAGGAGGGGAATAAACTGTTTGTTTCTGCAGCTTTGATTTCAGAATCACTTGTGAGAAGCTTGTGGAGAACATTATTAATAGGCAAATGATGATTTTTCAGTTATTAACTCCTCATGATGATTATGTTGTCTAATGAGAAATGCAGTACAGATGGACAGAGTGCTCTGAGGGCTTCTTCATGGTAAAATGTTTTTTTTTTTTTTGTCAGATTGAGTGCTTGGAAGCCTCGTCAGCGCGGCCACTGAGCCGTTAAACTGCTGCTTCCTTCTCTTGTGAGGTTGAGTACACACAGTCCCCTAAGACTTCCCAGACACCCCGACAGCATCATCACAGCTGCATCCATTCAATACAATGGATTAGACTGCAGGTCGGCAGAAACACTTCTGCACTGACTGACGTGGAAGATTTCGTGCTCACTGAAACACATTTTACATCGTCAATTTAAATGTTTGGACTTAAAATCTTTAGATTTGTAGATTTGTTAAAATATATTTCCAATGTTTATTGGAGAACTGTATTTGTATTCAAAATGCTGCAGATTGTTGTATTAATCAACTCTTTTGAAGCTCATCTAACTACTGGCAAAAACATAATCATTCAGCCCTAATTATTATTATATATGTCAGTATTTCACATGCAAACAGGCAAGTGAAAAAAGAATCCTCACATGGAGATCATCTACATGTTAAAACCAAGCCGTGTGAAAGCCTGCGCTACAAAACACTTATTATGGGACTTTTTGAACAAGATATAAATAGAAAGATATTTTGAAAACAGTCGGAACACTTCATGAAGAATGTCAGAACATTTAGATTTTGATTCTGAATTCTTTCTCACTGCAAATAATCTTTATACTTATTTCCAGAGCACATACAGAAAACAACGGAATCATTTTCTGAAGGAAATGAGGAGACATAAAATATCAAAGATGTTAAAAAAAAGACAAGAAAAAAAGAAAACTTAAAACTCATAACACCTCATTACTTCTTCTAATGCATTTCATACTGCATTACTCACTTGGAAGAATTTTCCTTTTGATCAAAGTTATGAGGAAAACATTAAGAAGCCAAACCTCTCATACAGAGAAGGTGTTTCCATTGGTGAATTAACATCAGAGATGTGCTCATGAATGCCCTTATAATGCACCATATCTGCTGAACAGAGGTAAAGATCTTTATCCTACGTCCACTCATTCTAAAAACGTATTTTACATGTGAAAACAACGCATGTCCACATTGTTTCAGGTTGTTATTGTGAAGATCTCCAAACACCTGAACAAAATGTGCAAAATGGCAAAATCTCTTCATCCTAGTTCAGTCACCAGCTAACAACATCTTGCATGACAGACAGGTCAATGTGAGACACACACACAATGTTATGATGGACCAACCAAAAATATGTCTAACAAAATCAACACAGATACGGCGTAATGACAACACCTGTATTCAGTGATCGAATAAAACATTTAAAGTACGCGATTGCAGAGAGGGTTAGAGACGAGACAAAGATATCTGCCACACAAACCCGACCAGGCTTACTATTGATCCTGTTCTCTAGAATGTGAGGCTACACTTCCCACACTTATTCATTCTTAAAAACATTTTTCAAAGGTTTTATTTTGGAGTGAGAAAAAAACATAATGTCATGTTTTGTCAAAGTGACTTTCTCTTTCTTCCTTTAGATAAGAGCGAGCATGCCTGCTTGGAGTGACTCTGCGGTCCTTCTGACTTCAGAGGAGTGATGCGGGGACCATCAGGAGCCACGGGGCCCTCAGGGAGCAGCTCTCTGGACCTGCAGCCGGCAGGTGTGGACACACTCCTAATCACACATCCACATGTTGAAGCTGATGGCCTCTCTGCAGCTCCTCAGGAGCAGTTGCAGGTTAATTGCTTTGCTCAAGGGCACCTCAGCGGCAGTAATGCTCAGTGAATTTACGTCACTGACCAGATTTATCCTGCAGGTCCAGGGACCGGACCGACCTTCCTGTCACAACTGCAGAAAAGGTAATAATTGGGTCTTTTAGGGGAGGTGACATTGTTTTTGTGTAATTCAAAGTAAATAATCCAGTAATATAATCTCCCCTACTGATGGGACCACCGGATATTTGATAGACTTTTAATAAAAATGTATTATGTGGGTTTGAGATGTTCCTTCATTTCGATATAATCCATCTGGGGCTTATCTTGGGGCATGATCTTTAAACACAACACGCTCCTCTCACATTCACATGACAAACAGCTCTCTGATGGCTCAGATCAGAAAAGGTTGAAAACCCTGCATCAGTCCTCTAACCATGTTTCAGGCTATTAAAATTAAAGCATCCACAACGCATCATGTCGCACACATCATCTGACACATGATGCAGCCCTGCCCACTGGGACCGGGTGGATCAACACTGTTACAAGGACATAAACAATAAAGCTGGCTCTTGAATGTGCTTTGTTAAAGCATCCGTAGAGCAGGGCGAGAGGCCGATCGATGCTCAGATGTGTTGATCTAGATAGGAGGAAAGATGGCCAATAGGAGATGAGCGTCAGCACAGCAGAAAAGTCAATGTCAATCTCTCTTCCCCTGCAACATCGACCCAAACTCACTTCTGTTCATTTCTCATCTTTTCTTAAAGGCTGCATCCAACTATTCTCCACACACACACACACACACACACACACACACACACACACACACACACACACACACACACACACACACACACACACACACACAGCAAAGATCTTGAGTTCAATGGGCTTTGAAGCAGGGTGTGTGTGTGTGCGTGTGTGTGTGTGTGTGTGTGCGTGTGTATATGATGGAGAACGAGTGATAAAGAAAGATGAAATGAGATATGATGGTGCACCTTGACAACCAATGTGATTGAGTGAATTGTTCATAGATTCATTACAACAAGAACTCTATTTAAGCTGTCAGTGAAAAGAGATGATGATGATGATGATGATGATGATGATGCAGAGATTTAACTTTAGTTCTGCCCAAAACAATAACTCATGTTTGCATAACATTAATATGAATCAGAGGCAGATTATATATTGTCATTTTCCAATTACTGAAAAGATTATTTGATAAATCAATTGATCAATTGACAGATAATTCATTGAAAATCATTTTGATTATTAATTTAATTGCTTTCAAGTCTTTTTTTAATCTGATATTTTTTTGTTTTGGACTTTTGGTTAGAACCAAACAATCTGAATAAGTCCAGCTGGCCACTGGGAAATGATACAGGCCATTTTTTCTATTTTCTGATATTTTATTGCCAACTATTTATTGATTAAACACAACGATAATATATATGAATCAACAATAATAAGGTGAGTTTCAGCCTGACACTGAATAGTATCACTGAATATCTCAGACTAATCAAGCTCTTGGAAGCAGAGGGCTCTGGGAAATGATCATAAAATAATGAAATTGTAATCTATACATGAGATTGCAACACAATGTTGAAGGTGATGCTTGATGATGATTGGAGCTGATGTCACCGATGCATCAGTAGCAACAAGATGTGATGGGGGTCCTGTAGAAGCAGTGGTGCCATTACACTTACATGTACTGTGCAGCACTAAATACTGTAAATATGAGGGATCCTTATCAACAATATTTCTGTATGCTAAGTGTTAAATGGAAAAAAACAATTGTTCAATTAATCGATTAGATGATCTACATAAATTAACGTAATTATTGATTATTCCTTTATTTAATTTTTAAGGTGAAGTGGTTTCCTTTATTCCATCGTGAAGATTTCAGGGTTTCTTGTTTTGTGTGACGGTGAAGTGAATATCTGGGACTAATGCAGTGCATTGTATCTATTGGTGGGACAAAGCGACAAAGCGACTGCAAGGAAACTGAAATGTTCTTTCTGTTTTCTGACATGTTAGAGACCAAAGGATTAACTGATTACTGAAGATGATGAGCAGATTAATCCATAATGAAAATAAAATTACTCTGAGCCCTATAAAGCTAGTATCATTGGTATTTAGGTGAAATAGAAACACAAACACAACTGGAAATGAAAACTACTTAATTAAGTGTTGGCAACTGTTGTGAAATAACTGTTGAGTTTACACAGTTCTCATGTTTCCATTTTCTTTCCTACAAATTAGTTTGAATTCTGAAGTCAAGACAACTGTATTCATGAGATGCGATTCAATTGAATGATGATGATGATGATGATGATGATGATGATGATGATGATGATTATATTTATAGAAAACTATGTGGCCTGAGGATCTGAATTGAGCAATCAACATCAGATTTATCATATTTCCAGGAAAACATTCCACCTATGTTTCTTCAAAGACATTCTTCACATAACTCTTTATAAACTTGACAGTATTAACTATGAATCTGTCAGACCCAAAAATAATCGTGCTAAAGGAAATGTTGACAGGCCAAGTTGCTGCAGGTTTTCCATGGCTGCTAACCCCAACTGTGAGCAGACATCCCATCAGTAGGAAGGAGCAGCCTCACTGCTGCTGCTGCTGGAGACATGTCTCCCCTCACATTCTGCACAAAGGGTTGGCACATTAAAAACACATCCCGTTACTCACCAATACTCCTGAAACTCTCAGATAAAGTTCTCCTCAACTTTTTCATTTTGCCGATTTTCTCCGGAGGTTGGGAGGATGGCATCAGGTCGCACATTTTTTCCACCGAGTTTCGCAGCGGACTGTCTGTAGGTGGAAGCGGGGAAGAGGGACCGATGTTCAGTCAGCCTGGCGGGGCTTCTCCAGCCAGCTGCAGCGCGCTAACAAACAGGAAACGGAGCCTCAACAGCTCTCACTTCTCTCATCAACTAGTAACAACAAATTCTTGGGATTTTCTCAAGAATGCAACTACATCTCCAAGGAGGCAGTAAGAGTCTGAAGCAGAGGCATCCACACTGGAAACTGTGCGTAATGTGCTGCTCCTTTCTGGAGCGTCTTGCTTTGGTTAAAATCTTATAAATTACATGTAGCTCTGACTTCGTTCTTTCTTCTCTCAACGTCCCAGTCGCTCCCTGCTCCACCGCAATCTAGATGTCATTTTTGGGATTCTCTCTCTCTGGTTTCGACCCCAGACCCCGCCCTGCATGGGAGGATTGGAGGACTCTCGTGGAGCAGCGCGTTTCTATTGGTCCCGGAGACTGGCCGTCAAAGAGCAGGCCCCGCCCTGTAATGTGTTGCAGGAGGAGGAATATTTCATGGGGAAGCAGATTGTGTCAGCCCTCCTGTTTGAGACTGCTGCCCTCTGCAAGACCCCGTCATGTGTGCAGGTCGAGGTATTCCCCCAACATCAGCTTCATCAGCGTATTCCTCATTTCACCGGGGAATATCACAGCTCATCTTTCAGACTTCATAAAAACTACCAGATGAACAACACCGGGCTCTGTTGTTGATGTACACAAAATATTTAGGTATTATATGCAAAACACTTGTAATGATATGAACGCATTGTGATGATTGTATCATCCTGCACAGTTTTACTTTCATGAAGTATTTTGGTCTTCTGTTAAAACTCACTGCAGACAGGATTTCAGTGATAATCCAGCCCACTTCTGCCACAATAATATAAAATGGTGTCCATTAAATTACAATAGCATATAGGGAGGATTAAAGCGAGCTCTAGGATTAAAACTATCAGAGATCCAAACCCTGCATCAATAATCTAAATCCTGCAGCAGCGGGTCCATGAGCTCTATTCTGCCTCTGTCATGTGTCTTTGTGTGGTGGTGGGCATCTCCAATTTGATCATGTCTGTACTGCAGTCACCACAGCTGCTGCATGAGTAATTCACAGGCATCAAAAGAACAATGGTGTAGCAGTGTATGTGTACATATTATGTGTCAGTCCTCAGTTAAACTGTTAGAGAGCGGCACGCTCTGGAAACATCTCTGGAATGCAAAGGGCTGAAATGTTTTCATACTGCTGCCTAATTACTTTGACTGGAGCACACGGATAATTGAGACAAATATACAGCTTCATTAGTTTGAATTGGTGCTTCATTATAGAGCCATTGTTAATGATGCATGCACACATTTGACATGCATTAAATAGACCACCTCTACGGTCTGTGTATGGTGTGAGTATTATCTGATGTATTCTTAAAAGCCAGACCTGTGAGGCTGATGTTAAAATGCTGAAGAGAGCTTTTCAAAAAGGGGACAAGCATTAGAGTTGCTATGGAGTTTAAGGTAATTTAGCACATTGGAGGCACCAGATGGCAGTGAGGTAACTGCATTTGAAAGATTTCACAACAGGATTCCTGTCAGGTAATGTGAGTAGAGAGCACTCCTCTGGTGCTGCAGCTAAGAAAAAGTTGTGCATATTTAACTGCAGCCTTTGACCAGACACATTGTGTAGAGTGTGATCCCCTTTAACCCTAAAATTGTGTTTAGGGTCGACACTAACACACTGTTGTTTTAACAGCTTGATGTCAAGACTTTCCCTCATTTTATGAGAATTCTTTATGAATATACTTTTGATCTGAGTCTCGTGTTGGGCTCTCAGAAACTGCAGCTGTAAAACTGAAATGACTGATTGTGCTCGTACATGTACCTGGTGTTTATGCAGCATCACTCTGTAGGATAATACTGTATTTCTTAGTCTGTGATGACTTTTTGGAAAAACAAAAGGAATGAAAAAAAATTCTATGCATAGCCGATTTAAAATAAAACATGACACATGTCCATATTTGGTGTTAACACAACATTTAGAGGTATTTTTTGCATTTTGTTACCTTCACCAAATGTGCAAGTCCAGTCTGTGGCAAAGGGAAGAATTACCACTTCAATATTTTTCAACATCAACAAGTTTTTAAAAGGTCAGAAAAAAAAAATGTAAGTTATTATTACATACAGCAATGGCCTCTCATCCACTCTTACCGCACTGCATTTATTTGACACCTTTAGTTTAAATATTACTTTGCAGATAAAGATTTTACAAACACAGTATATGATCAACTTATAAAATAAGATCAATATAGATGAAACTATCCAACAGCATATCAGCTCTGTTAGCGAGATACAACATTAACATGCTGCTAATGTTTTAATATGAATACCCCTTCCAACACTGGTGGGGTCTGTGAAGTGTTAACCTGATGTTCTCACTAAAACTCCCACATTAAAGTGATCTGACATCCCAGAGTCTGGAACAACGCTGAATAAAGCAGAGATGACTTTCTACACCACCTCAGCAGGTGCATGATGGGAACAGAGCTCACAGTAGATGTTTTCTTGTCACAATGCAACTTACAGTGCGAGCCACTTGGATGATGGATCTCTTCATTGCAGCTGTGGGGGAAGGTGTTGCACAGCTCGGGATGTTTTTAGGGGACATATAATTTTCAGGTTCATACTTGTATTGTGGGTTTCTACGCGAACATGTTTACATGCTTTAATGTTCAAAAAACATAATTTCATATGTAGTCAAAATATTTAATGCGCTTTTAAATTGTAGTGGAGTATGAATCTAAAGTAAAGCATGGACAAATTCTTACTAACAATTAATTATAAGTATCTATGTTTTATGACTTGATATAGTGCATCAGAAAGCATTATAAATGCATCTTAATTCATTACGAATGCTCTCATAATGCACTACAGATGTGGTCTTTATAGAAAGTGTTACCTACAGTGGTAGGTCCCATCGACAGAAACAAAAAAACCTCATTGATAAAAGAGAAGAAATTTATTCATGTGTCAGAACACATCTGCAGTACAATCATTATTTTGTATTTCATAAATCAATACTGTATATACAAAGTGCAAAGACTGATATGAAACTACAATATTTAAAAAGTGACAACTCATAATAAAATTTCAGAAGACAAAAGAACTTTGCAGGAAGTTTTAAAATTAGGTATCCATCCAACATTTGTGATTTCTGTGAACTGGAGCAAAACAAGCTCCACATTCTGCCTGTGGAACTCTAGCGGCTTTACTCGTTCTCAAACTTGCTGTATGGGTGGTCCGAGTCACCCATCAGACCTGCACAGAGGAGAGGAAGGCAGAGGAAGTGGAGACAAAAAGAAAACAGGAGTTCATGGTGGATCAGGGAGCATGATGCTGTGTTCCTCCAAGGTAGTGATTCTCAAATGTCCTCATCAGTCCAAAGACACAGATCTCAGAGTTCATTGGAAAATCCACCATAGATATGTTAAGAAATCACATGTTCAGAGCATGGCTAAAACGGTTGAATTCATCTTTTCCTCAATCGACCTTCTACTAGTCTTCTACTTTTACTTATTAATTTTCCAGAATTACTTTTCATATTTTCAAGATCAAAACAGGCATTAAAGGGTCCTCAGGTGATTTAGTATCGCACTTAAAGATTAAATGTATATAATAAAGTTAATGTGTTAACACAACGTGTTGTGCATTCGTTTGAACCTCTGTTTTGGGCGCATTGTGATATGAAGCATCCTATTTTTTCCCCGGATACTGCGTCATTGTAAACATCAAATCCATGTTGAAATGTGCAGAAGCACAGCTGGTTAACGTAAGCGGTTATTAATCTAGGTCTTCCTGAGAGGACAGGTTTACAAAACTCCACTCTCAATGAACGCTGCAGAACAGCTAACGTCACTGGAGGTGATATTCAGAAACATGATGCGTTTAAGCTTTACTCAGTAAAAATAAGGATTGGGAGACGGTCATTTATTATGTTATCATGAAGTGTTTAATCGTAATCTTGTAAAATGTAGTTCTTGGTGAGAAATGTAATACATCCTATTTGGAGGAGATGTTTATAAAATATATATTAGCGAGGGAACAGTTTAACTTCCTAACACTACCTCAAAGCAGCTTACAATACAGTTGCAATCAAAATTATTCAACCCCCATTACACATCAGGTTTATTGGCAAAATATACAATTTCTCAGCTGTTTGCAAGAAACTAATTACACAATAACTGTTTAAGTAGTTCAATGAAACTAATATTACAAGGGTTTAAAAAAAAAAAAATCCAAATTCAACACAAAATGCTACTTTTAGTGACTATTGCAGTCTCAAAATCAATCAATCAAAAAACTTTGTCATTTCGAGATTATACAATGAACAATAAAAAAAAAATGATTCAACCCCATGTCTCAAGCACACCTGATGCATCTAATCAAGTGCTTCATTAGTTCAGGTGTGCTTGAGATAGATAAATACCTGGACTGGCTCAGGGTTTGTTGAGTGACTAGTGGCTACACTACCTGGACGTGGCAGAAAGAGGAAACCATCAGCTATCAGTGGCTGCACTGAGGTTTCAGTTTGCACAGTAAGGCGCACACTAAACACTGAAGGGCTCCAAGACGTACACCACTACTACCAAAAGCACAAGAAAAGTCGGCTCCAATATGCTCAAAACTATAAACATATGCCACAGAAGTTTTGGAATTCCCGTTCTGTGCAGCGATGACACAAAACTGGAACTTTTCGGGCCTATGGATCAGCGGTATGTCTGGAGGAAGAAGAAGAATGAAGCATATGCTGAAAAGAACACCCTGCCTACAGTGAAGCATGGCGGTGGCTCAGTGATGCTCTGGAAACCTGCAGAAGCTGGTGTCTGGCTATGCATCACGTTGGCAGCAGGTCATAACAGCAAAAGGGTGCTCTACTAAGTACTGAAGATGCTTGTCATGAAGGTGTTGAATAACTTTGACGGGTATGAATAATTTTGAGACTGGAGTAGTCATTTAACGTAGCATTTTGTGTTGAATTTGGATTAAAGAAAATCTTGTAATATTAGTTTCATTGAACTACTTCAACAGTTCTTGTGTCATTTGTTTATTGCAAACAGTTGAGAAATTGTATATTTGGCCAATAAACCTAATGTGCAATGGGGGTTGAATAATGTCGATTGTAATTGTATATACTGGCAATAACACTACTAATAGTAAAATATTTTTAATCAAAGCAAATATTTAAGAAATACAATCATTTATTTGGTATTGAATTGTGTATCGTAGAATTTCCCTGGTATTTATATCGACCTCCAAGTTTCTGGTATGGTGATGTCCCTTAAAGCTGTAACTGGAGGGTTTCTGAACTATTGTTGATATTGTGTTTGGCTGTTAATTGATTTCCAATAAATATAAATTTGCACAAAGCAAGCATATTTGTGTATTAAATGGAAAAGCCAACAACTCAGTAGTGGGCTTTTCATTAGAACTTTGTCCATGTCTTTCAAATGCCACAACCTATGATTAATGCTACTTTTGGTTACGAAGCCAAGGCTTCGATTACTTTTTTGACATCACTAAGGAAATTCTCAGAATGACTACACTTGTGATTACCACAAGAAAAGACAATGCCACTTTTTTAAAACAGATTTTCTTTCCACAAGACATCTTCCTGTGAAAAATACAATATTGAAAGTGGTGATACAGCAAAGAAATATTTATTATTAATGTTCTTCTTATACTAAAATATAAATGTGTATTCTTTATCTGAAAGGTGTAGAGAAATATCTAACAGTAGAGGATTTATTTTTCTTTGAAGTACAGTATGTGAACAACAGATTCAAAATAGTTTGAAACAGAAACACAGATCATAGATCAGTGTGTTTACTCGCTGCGACTTTGTAATATTTGTGATTTTACAGTCCCTGGTAGGGATACATGATGATGAAAGAGCCAACTGTAACCCAGGACAACCAGAAATACTGCTGACAAAACAGCTGGGCTGAAGGGCTTCCTAAAGCAGACATCTCATCAGAAGTAAACCTTAAGAGCTAAGAGCATAAGATGTTCGCACGGACATGTTGGACTCATTTAGATTTCATGTTGATGTCAAACAGTGGTGGGAGGTAGGGAGAATTAGGAAGAGTGGCGTATGGGAAATTTTCATTGAATGTGTACATTTTGCTTTCAAAGGTCAAACAGTCTAAATGCTTTGCCTTCTTTGTATTCGTTCAAAGTTAGTTTATGAAACTCGACATGGTTCATGGATGGATGGTCAGACATTAAAAATAATGTTATATCGCTGAGGTATATCGGCGGCCAAGAAGTCATGCTGTTGTATTCATTGACCCAGCCATCCTGCAATGTCAAGGGAGCAGGCACTGAAACTCCACTCGGCATAACCAAAAGCTTAGTCTTTTCTTTTTCTGTGATTGAAATTCTTTCGTTAGTTGTATGTTGCGCCTCAATGCCCATCTCTGATGCAGCAAACACCCTGGCAATAAGCTCGAGTTTTGTTCCTGAAACCTTTAAATTCCGCTTGCGGCAAAATACTTTCCAAGCTTCGACTTTCCACATCTGAACCTCATCATAAGAAAGGAGTTCAGAACTCATTGTAGAGTAGTAGGTTTGTTTACAACACGCTTGAAGAATAAGCTAAATAAAATGTAAACACAGAGAATAAATCCAATATGGCGGCCCTTGTAGAGTTGGTGCTCACTTTTCTAGTCTTGCCACCCCAGCATGCATTCCGATTCCACCGGAAGCCCGAAACTCCGATTCCGTCTATCCAGGTCCCTTACCACCCCCCGATCAAATAAAATGTAGGCTAATTGTCTCCCCTGAATTTTAATGTTAGTTATTATTCTTAGTATTTTTTATTTATATATTTATTATATTAATTAAGTATTTCAATTCATATAATATTTTTCTTATTATTTATGTTATTATAAAAACTCTAATTCTCTGAGATTGAAGTTACATAATAACATTTCAAAATAATAAATATTATATTAGTAAACCAATGTTTTGTTGTTTTTACCTTCAATTGCCCTAATACGCCATGTACCCAGGGAGCAAACAAAGACATTTTATTAAGGAGTGTTAAACAAATGCAACGGTAAGAAGTTTGAGATTCAAACTTTAATCTGTGTCAAAGACTGCAGCCAATCAGGGTCAGATATTCAAGCTGTAACCGGTGTTAAACACAGCAGCCTCAGAAATGTGAATCAATTTGCACTATTAAGTGATCTAACGGAAAATGAGGATAAAGGAACAAGTCTGAGGCACTGCCTGAATCAGCAACAGTGATGCTGGTGTTAGCTCTGCTGCTACTGCAATTAAGTGCAGCTCGTCTGCTGCTGGTCCAAATACCGACCAGAGCACATATGTCAAACTCAATAATGGAATTATCTTTGGCCCGCAGGATAATATCTAATTAATACTAGAACTGATCCGCTGGTATATTGCACGCACCACTAATCCTACAAATCCCACAATGCACTGCCACTGCGTTGGCGCATTAAATCGAGGGCCCGAAAGCGTGAGCCCTTGCCACTCCCACTTTTTCATCAGCAGCCGTCAACTTTCAGCTATCCCTCTACACAAAAAAATGGCTAAACGAAAGGTGGACTTTGAAAACAGGGGTTTTCAAGGCAGGTGGGAGGCAGAGTATATGTTCGCGGATGTAAAGGGCAAACCCGTCTGTCTTGTGTGCGGAGACAATGTGGCTGTAATCAAAGAATATAATATAAGACGACACTATGAAACGAAACACCACGACAGGTAAAAGCATCAGGACATGAAACAGAGGCTCCAGAAGGTAGAAGAGTTGAAAATAAGTCTGGTGTCACAGCAGGCTATGATCACAAAAGCCAAATCCCAAAGTGAGGCTGTTGTAAAGGCTAGTTATATTGTGGCAGCAGAGGTAGCTAAATCAGGCCGGCCCTTTACCGAAGGATAATTTGTTAAAAACTGCATGATGAAAGTTTGCGACGTCGTGTGCCCAGATAAAAGGAAAGCGTTTTCAAATGTGAGCCTGAGCAGAAACACTGTTGCTGATCGTGTACGTGAGCTTGCCACCAATCTACAACAACAGCTGGTAGGAAAAGGAAAAGATTTCCTCGCATACTCCCTTGCTGTGGATGAGAGCAGCGACACTTCTGATACTGCCCAGCTGTCCATTTTCATCCGTGGAGTGGACTCAAATCTATGCGTAACAGAGGAACTTTTGGGATTAAGATCAATGCATGGCACAACTACGGGAAAATATCTATTTGAAGAGGTATCCAGATGTATAAATGATATGAGGCTGCCTTGGAGCGCCCGCGATGTGCGGTCAAAAGAGTGGATTGGTGGGCAGGATTCGGGAGAAAATGCGGGAGGAAAACGGCACAGGTGAGCTGACAACTTATCACTGCATCATACACCAAGAAGTGTTGTCTGGCAAAGCCTTGAAAATGGAACATGTAATGGGCACCATAACACAAGCAGTCAACTTCATATGAGCCAAAGGTTTAAATCACCGCCAGTTCAAGTCTTTTCTTGAGGAGTTGGGTTCAGAATATGGTGACTCTTGCCTATCACACAGAGGTGCGATGGCTAAGCCAATGAAAAGTTTCGAGTTGCATGACGAAATCTGTCAGTTCATGGAAAGTAAAGGGAAAGACACAACAGAGCTCCGGGATCAAAGGTTTCAGGGGCGGGGCCGTGTGATCACAGACATGTACGCTGCAGTGAGGGCTTTTAAAACCAAGCTGCGCCTGTTGGAAACGCAAATGCTGCAAGAAAGGTTGAGCCATTTTCCGTGCTGCCAAACTATGAAAGAGCAGGTCTCTACCGACATGTTCCCAAGTGCACAGCAAACTGTGCACTTGGGAACACAAACAAACAAAGCATACTTAGTGGCGACTTCACACAGCGATTTGTCGACTTTGAAGCCCAAAAAAGCAGGTTTGAACTGCTCAGTAACCCATTTGCAGCTGACGTGGAAAGCGCACCAACCAACATACAAATGGAGCTGATTGAACTCCAATGTAGTGACTCACTCAAGGCAACGTATGACTCTGTGGGCGCTGCACAGTTTCCACGTTTCATCCCGGACACAATGCCCCAGCTGCGTACCCAAGCTGCCCAAATGCTCTCTATGTTTGGCAGCACATACCTGTGTGAACAACTGTTCTCTTTGATGAAGATAAACAAAACATCACACAGGACTCGTCTTACTGATGAACACCTTCACTCAATCCTGAGGATTTCCTCAGCTCAGAGCCTGACCCCAAACATTGATGAACTTGCATCCAAGATGAGATGCCAGGTATCTGGCTTAGACTAGTGTGCATCACAGAGCAGCAAACTGAGCTTTAATGCGTTTCCTTTTTGCACTTTTTTCTTGCTACCACAGGGCATGTTTGGTTTTTCTTTGAAGGAAATTATGTTTTGGCTGTTCGCCTGTGGAAAAATGTTTTCATTAGAAATCCATAAGAAATGTATGCAACTGATTTTTCATTTATTTAATATTTAATGTTGTTTTTATAGGCAATAACTTAAGCTTCGTTAGTTCCAGGTTCAATATGTGCAATAAGTTCATTTCAATAAGTTTTGCAATAAACATTGAACCATTCCGGCCCTAGACTTGTATTGATTTTTTTATTTTGGCCCACTGTGTATTCGAGTTTGACACGCCTGGACCAGAGCGTTAGTGATTTAACATTAATTCAGATTAGTTTTATTCATGGTGTATCTTTGGAATAACATTAATGCTTTCGAGCAGTGGCGGCACTTGTTTTTTTTTTTTTCTTCTTCAAGCAGCACTTTATCTCTCAGCATAATAAAAATAAAAGTCTAAAAACACACAACGTTAACTTTATCCAAACGCACTCGTCCTTTCAGCTCGTCCAGTTTAGCATGTTTCCTCCTGTCGCACTGGTCTTTTACTTCCACAGAAAAGTAATTGTTCGTCCATTTCTCATCCCGCTTTCTCTTGTTTACACTCACCATGTTGCATTCGCTGATGTCAATATGTTTAATATTTTCAAAGTTTTTTGACATGACGTGAGCACGTGATGACACGTTCCGCTCGTGTTGTGTTCAAGGACCCTGACCGTGGCCAGGAAAAACAGTCAGTTGCCTGTTTTATTCTATATCTGACTAGATTTGGATTTTTTGCGTGTGTTTATGAATTACCTCGCGGGCCGTACACACAAACGCCCCCCAAAGACACGTGAACGCCCCCCCTTTCTAAAATATTGCTTCCAGCGCCCCCCCCCCCCCCGACGTCCTCTGAACGCCCCAACATGCAACCCCCTACACGCTCCGACATGCAACCCCCTACACGCTCCGACATGCAACCCCCCCTACATGTAACCCCCAAAACCACATTTCAGCTTGTGTAACACCCGTTTTCATCCATTTTCAGAGAGGCTGTATCTTGCCCTGTGTTCCCTACAGTCAGCCATGATGGAGTTGTTACGCATCCCCACATGTCGTTAGAAAGCTTAGAATCTCATCTATTTAGTGAGAAAAACTGTTTTGAGATCAAAATCACAACAGCAAGTACAGTAGGCATATCGCACAAGCAAGCACACTCACAATCAAACCCATAACTTTGAGCCAACTCACCTATGAAGTCCATTGTCCTGTAATCAGTAATACAAATTAAAAAAAAACACTTCCTGTGTCATTGCAGAGGTCCAAAGATCGTTTCCAGTAAAAAAAAATATATCCATGTCACATTGATAAAAGCCCATGAACAGCTGTTGCAAACTTTGAAATCAGCTGATCGATGTGTTTATTTTCGCAATGATACTCGCTAAAAAAGGCACGTAGCAAGCTATTAGCTTTATTTTGATATTTGCTAACGGGATGCCGAACTCTGACCTTTCGATTGACACCTCATTTGAGCCAATCGGAGCTTCCATACCTTATCGACAACCTTCAATAGCCAATGAGTGTCAACTTCATAAGGAAGTGCCAGCCCTCTTCTTTTGTTTACAAATGGAGCCAGCTGCAGCCTAGTCTCCCGGTCACTCTCGTATTGTGCAGCCAATGAACTGCTGTACCTTTAGACATGTGATAACCTTGGTTTTTTTTTACAGATGTTATTATTTCTTCATAATTGTATTTATTAATTACAAAATACTTTGTTTATACTTTTTTTTTGTTTATACTTTATTTATAGTAAAGGCCAATAGTTATTTCATGGCCTTTTTATCAATAAATATTACAATATCTCCAAATGCACAGCTTGTGAACGCCTGGTGTTATTCTTAGAAAAACCTGTCTAATATGTTAAGTTTCTATCCCTTTTATCTGAAATTTTAACCTGAACTTGGTAACACTTGGTGCTATGTTTATATTGTGTTTTCCAGTTCATACCTACCAGCTATACCCATCTTCAGACATCTTTTTCAACAACAAACTTCAGGCGGAGTGTATTGTCTTCAAATTCAGTATATTCAGACCACTATTACTCAGTGCCAGAAGCACTTGGAGTGATTCTTCTTTATCTTTTGAATGAGACCAAAAGCATGCATCTGGTGCAAATGGTTGAAGAGCAGCTTTCAATTTACTTTGGGTATGTCGTTTGCAGGTATTTTCGGGTAAATTCCCCCACCTCTTAAGAGGTTAAACAACAAGACATCATTTGTTAATCAATGAGCTTTAGAGTTGTTATTTATAATTCATACCTTGCTGGGATCAATTCAACTGATAGTGACATGAAACTATTTCTCATTTTGCTCGGACACCTTCAATGATCCTCAACAGAGGCAGGAAATAACAGGACTTAGTGTCCAGTCTCACAGAGGATGTAATGCAGCTCCCTGGATTGTGTTTACAGAAGAGTTGAATGAGCATGAAAGCAGCGCAGCCTTGTCTGCAATCCCTGTGGATGTAAACTAATGAGCAGGAGGGCCGAGGAGCAGACCAGCATCCATCACTCTGTCACGTTGTCCACACACACACAGCCTGACATCTTCTTTGCTTTTAGATTCTTTGTTTACGACAGGGATTTTATTCCAGAAACATTTGAGTCCATGCTCAGCCCAATATGGTAACAGTGACGCTTGTGTGTGCACTTTGAGCTGCAGCCTAAAGTCGAGGGGTGAGTTGAGAGTGCACATCTCCTCTCATCTGTCACGTCCAGCCTGGACCGCTACTTGAATTACATACAAACGAGAGCATTGATTTAACTGCCTTTGCTCCACTGTATTTACTGTAGCTGTGCACGGTGGGATCATCAGTGACGTCATGGTTGAGTTTGCCTCCAGTCAAAATGTTTTAGATAATCTGGCCGTCTTATTTACAACCTGTATGATCTTCTGACTTCTTTGCTTTTCAAGATTTTGTTGGAGCAATTTTGCCATGTTCCAAGATATTCAGAATAAACTTGATGAGTGTAGTTATCAAAATCAAGAATTCATCGGAATGATCCTTTAAAATGTGTGCTTCAACCAGGGGTGTCAAACATGCGGCCCGCAGACCAAAACCGGCCCGCCAGAGGGTCAAATCCGGCTGGATGATTTTGCAAAGTGTAAAAATTAGTAGCCTCTGTAGATACACTGTGATCAGTAAGTTGTACCACATGTGTAAATGATAAACTAATACTATTGTTCAAATTGCACCTTTTTTCCTTAAATTTCAGTTTGTTCCTAATGATTTGTAAAAAAGATTCAATTTGAACATCAGAATGTAATTGTACTTTTTTGCTCTAAAACGAAGGGAAGATTTGGAGTTGTCGTTATTTACAGGTTATTATGCTGTTATTTTACTGGTCCGGCCCACTTGAGATCAAATTGTGCTGCATGTGGCCCGTGAACTAAAATTAGTTTGACACCCCTGGCTTAAACAGTTTGGTGAATACCTCATTGATGGAGAGGCAGAATAAGTTATCTTGCACATTTTCCCATACTACTATTGATGCCCCATCTCACCATAGTGCCAGGTTAGCAGCATGTTACTCCTCAGTGTCTGGTACAGGCCATGTAAACCTGTTGCTTCAGTGATCTGTAACATCCTGCTCAGTCATAACGGGACTTTATTTGACACCACTGTATGATAAATGATGCTTACATTGATAAGCATAATTAAGCAGACAGGAGTTAGTGTAGGCTATAGGTGACCCGAGTCGCCTTGCTTGAGGACACAAGGCGTATACTGCTGAATAATGCATTGCTGGCACATGCTATGGAAATGAAAGTCAATGACAATGTCCTGGAATATGTGAAACCGATTCAACATGCATCTAAAACAGAGCTGACATTAACAAAACAAACGGGCACTGTGTTGGACTTACTGATCAACTCAAGCACAGCAGGTGATGCATCACAGGTAGAGTCATTAAAGAGGAGGAATGAAGTACATATGGTAATACAATATAGACAAGATACATACCATACTTCTTGCGGATCTGATCGTGCCTTGCCTTTCTCTCAACACTCCTGCAAAAAAATAATCAAAACTATTATTTCTATACCTGTGGTTTGGTTAATTTGGTCAGGCATAATAATTGGTTTTTAATTATGGTGTTTTAGTTCCGTTTTGTGTTCACACTGACCTTTTACAAATTAATCCAGTATGAACATGAAGTCATACGGACTAACATATGATGGCATCCAACATCATGAGCACAACACATCACATTCCCAAACAAGCATGTCTCAGGGAAAAATTGTTTATTTGCTGGTGCATTTATGTTACAATGGTAACCAAATCATAAATGTATACATTACTTAAAAAGATAATTTTCTTGACAGTTCAGTCAGCAGGTGACCTTTAGTTTAGCTTTTTTGTTTTTGTTTTAGCTTTTGATTGAATGCTAAAATCACAAACTCCACAAAACTCTGTGGTCGGAGGCGGACAGGGACCCTCCGGTGTGAATGACAGCTTTCATCCCAACACCAAACACTTTGAACTGAGCCATAAATATTAAACTCAAAGATGGGTGGGGAGCTCACCATGGGGGGGTGCTGACCATGTTAAGTGTGTACATGGACCTCTTTGGACCCCATAATCTTGCCAGACCAACCTCTGCACAATAATACCTTATTGACCATTCTAAAACCTATTCAAATCAAATTCAAATCAAATTTATTTGTATAGCCCAATATCACAAATTGTACATTTGTCTCAGTGTGCTTTACAGACTGTACAGGTTACGACATCCTCTGTCCTTAGACCCTCGCATCGCACAAGGAAAAACTTCCTAAAAGAAACCCCAAAATTAAAGGGGAAAAAATGGAAGAAACCTCAGGGAGAGCAACTGAGGAGGGATCCCCCTCCCAGGACGGACAGACGTGCAATAGATGTCGTGTGTACAGGATAAACAACATAGTACAAATACAACATTTGACAGAAATTATGTTGTGTTGGAAAAAAAAGAAATAGAAAGTTTGGATGAATCCAGGAAAATGTCAATAAGGCTTCCCGGTGTCCAGCAGGACCAGGTCAGCAGGCGCTGTCACGATTCATGATCCTGACGTAAACTTTATCAGTGGCAACCTGCCACATGAGAGACAGACACTCCGGGGATGATACCCCGGATGGTGAGTTAGTAACATATATTTACATAAATGCATACAGATAGAGAGGGAGAAGAAGAGAGAGGGAGAGAAGGAAGAGAGCAGGGAGGTGTCCACCGGCAGTCTAAGCCTATAGCAGCATAACTAGGGGCTGATCCAGGGAAAACCTGAGCCAGCCCTAACTATAAGCTTTATCAAAAAGGAAAGTCTTTAGCCTACTCTTAAATGTGGAGAGTGTGTCTGCCTCCCGAACACAAACTGGAAGCTGGTTCCACTGGAGAGGAGCTTGATAGCTGAAGGCTCTGGCTCCCATTGTACTCTTAGAGACTCTAGGAACCACAAGTAACCCTGCAGTCTGGGAGCGTAATGCTCTAGTTGGTTTATAAGGTACTATGAGATCTTTAAGATATGCTGGAGCCTGACCTTTAATTGATTTGTAAGTCAGGAGAAGGATTTTGAATTCTATTCTGTATTTTACCGGGAGCCAGTGCAGAGCAGCTAATACAGGAGTAATATGATCCCGTTTCCTTGTTCTAGTCAATACACGTGCCGCTGCATTTTGGATCAACTGAAGAGTCTTAAGCGACTTTTTGGGACAACCTGATAACAATGAGTTGCAGTAATCCAGCCTTGAAGTAACAAATCATGGACTAGTTTTTCTACATCATTTTGAGACAGGATGTGTCTTATTTTTGCAATGTTTCGTAGATGAAAGAAGGCAGTCCTTGAGATTTGTTTTATGTGGGAGTTAAACGACAGATCTTGATCAAAGATGACGCCAAGATTCCTTACAGTGGTGCTGGAGGCCAAGTTAATGCCATCCAGAGCTTCTATGTCATTAGAAAATGCGTTTCAGAGGGAGATTTGTTTTATGTGGGAGTTAAACGACAGATGTTGATCAAAGATGATGCCAAGATTCCTTACAGTGGTGCTGGAGGCCAAATTAATGCCATCCAGAGCTTCTATGTCATTAGAAAATGCGTTTCAGAGGCGTTTAGGGCCAAGTATAATAACTTCAGTTTTGTCTGTGTTTAACATCAAAAAGTTGCTAGACATCCAAGTTTTTATGTCCTTAAGGCATGCTTGAAGTTTAGCCAATTGATTGGTTTCGTCTGGTTTAATTGATAGATATAATTGGGTATCATCCGCATAACAATGAAAGTTTATAGAGTGGTTCCTTATAATATTGCCCAAAGGAAGCATATATAAGGTGAATAGAATCGGTCCAAGTACAGAACCCTGCGGAACTCCAAGACTGACTTTGGCTATCATGGAGGATTTATCGTTAACACATACAAATTGAGATCGTTCAGATAAATAGGACTTGAACCAGCTTAGTGCGGTTCCTTTTATGCCAACACAATGTTCCAGTCTCTGTAGTAGAATGTCATGATCAACAGTGTCGAAAGCAGCACTGAGGTCTAACAAGACAAGAACAGAGACAAGTCCTTTGTCTGATGCCAAAAGAAGGTCATTGGTAACTTTCACCAGTGCCGTCTCTGTGCTATGATGAACTCTAAATCCAGATTGAAAAACCTCAAATAAACTATTATTATGTAAAAAGTCACACAACTGTTTTGCGACTGCTTTCTCAAGGATTTTAGCGAGAAAGGGTAGGTTAGATATCGGCCTATAGTTGGCTAAAACCTCTGGATCAAGACCAGGCTTTTTAAGAAGTGGTTTTATTACAGCTACTTTAAAGGATTTTGGTACGTAGCCAGATAATAGAGACAGGTTGATCATATTTAATAACGAAGTGTTAATTAAGTGTAAAACTTCTTTAAACAGCTTAGTTGGAATCGGGTCCAAAAGACAGGTTGATGGTTTAGACGATGAGATTGTTGAAGTTAGTTGGTTAAGGTTGATTGGAGTAAAACAGTCTAGATATATTTCAGGAGTTACAGATGTTTTTAAAATTCCAACAGTTGAAGTTAAGTCATTACCAATTGAGGTCAGGAGGAGATTAATTTTGTCTCTAATAATTATAATTTTATCGTTAAAGAAGCTCATGAAGTAGTCACTACTGAGAGATATAGGAACAGAAGGCTCTGTAGAGCTGTGGCTCTCTGTCAGCCTGGCTACAGTGCTGAAAAGAAACCTGGGGTTGTTCTTATTTTCTTCTATTAAGGAAGAGTAATAAGCTGCTCTGGCATTACGGAGAGCCTTCTTATACGTTTTAAGATGATCTAACCAGACTAAACGAGATTCTTCCAATTTAGTGGAACGCCATTTACTTTCAAGATTTCTCGACTTTTGTTTTAGTTTGCGGATTTGTAAATTAAGCCATGGAGCTTTCTTTTTCTGTTTTATGATCTTCTTCTTTAGAGGAGCGACAGAGTCGAGTGTTATTCGCAGTGAGGCTGCAGCGCTATCAACAAGATGATTAATTTGGGAGGGACTAAAGTTAGCATTGGAGTCCTCTGTTATATTGATATTGAGTCCTGGTATTGAATTAAGTGCTGATGGAATCACTTCCTTAAATTTAGTCACAGCACTTTCAGATAAACATCGAGCGTAGGATATTTTGCCTACTGGCTTGTAGTCCAGTAACAGACCATTTTTTAATAACTTTTGAAGTCCTGATAAAAGAGGATTATGTGGACACACTGATAAACTTTCAATTTCAACACCATATCCCAGAACAAGGTCCAGAGTGTGGTTTAAACAGTGAGTTGGTTCATGTACATTCTGACTGAACCCAATGGAATCTAATATTGAGATAAATGCATTATTAAGGCTATCACTATCAACATCCACATGAATATTAAAGTCACCTACAATAATTACTTTATCTGTTTTAAGGACTAAATTTGATAAAAATTCTGAGAATTCAGATAGAAATTCAGAATACGGACCAGGAGGGCGGTACACAGTAACAAATAAAACTGGCTTTATTGTTTTCCATTTTGGGTTTGAGAGGGTAAGAACAAGGCTTTCAAAAGAGTTATAGTTTAGCTTAGGTTTAGGATTGATCAAGAGGTTTGAGTCAAATATGGCCGCAACTCCACCTCCTCGGCCAGTACCTCGAGGAATGTGAGTATTAATATGACCAGGTGGAGTAGATTCATTTAGACTGACATATTCTTCATGTCTCAGCCAGGTTTCAGTGAGACAAAATAAATCAATCTTATTATCTGATATTAAATCATTTACCAATCCAGCTTTCGTTGATAAAGATCTGATGTTTAAGAGCCCACATTTAATTAAAGGTGGACATTAAGGAACAGCCATGCGTTAAATCTGATCTAACAAAACATGGGGAAATTAAATGTAAGAATACAGTGTCTGGCACAGGAAGGAGCGCCATGACTGTAGGTGGAAATGACTATTGATGAAGTGATGATATTTCGTTGGGGATGGGAATCGAGAATCTGTTCTGGTTCCTAGTTGTAAGATTCCTTGGAATCGCACGCCTCCTTGACTATCAGTTCTTATCAATGCTTTCTGCAAAGCCATATGTATTATGTTTCAGTTCGTTTAGGACCACAGCTGTGCTGGAGGAAAAACACCCGCTCAAAAGCGTGGCTGCATTTCACAAGAGTAGATGACAACAGCGCAAGTTGAAATATTGGCTAAATGTAGATTTCACCCAGGGGGGAAATACTAGCAATATGCTAAAGCACACATCAATACAGCAGACCCTTAAAGTGCAGGAATCTCGTTTTGATATTCTACAGAGAGTACTGCATCCCAACTTAGTAGTGCCGCTACTGCGTTGTCCAGTCTGAATCCCGAAGGTAAAGCCCCGTCTATTAATAACGTTAGTGCAATTTGTTTTCTTGAAAGAACAATCTATATGAAGAACTAATGCTTTCACTTTATGAATATCTTCCCATTTTAGATGATGATTCAGACTGAGGCTGTAGCTCTTTTTCCACCCAACAACTTATCAGGAATGGATAAAGAATTGGATCGATAAGAGTATCGATTTTTTTAACATAATTGTTGATTTTACTAGGCAAGAACAACTTCAGACCATTATATGATGTACTGCACCAGTGACCAGGGATAGACTTCATTACAAAAGCTTCCATATGATATATAGTCTCATATAACACCATCATTATCGTATTGATATACTGCATCGCCCAGCACTACACAGTCCATGTATTTACTGCATAATTTCTACAAAACGTCAATATGAGGCACAACAATATGGAGGAAAAAATGTGAAAATTAAGTGATGGAAAATACCACCACAGCCAACCAATTATGAGAAGGCATGTCTGCATTCTTGATGGAGAATGGCATGTAAACACTGGTTTGTTGTGGAGTTTTAAGTCAAATGTTCACTCATTGCAGACTTTGAGGCTTAATTTAGCTGGCAGCAAAACACTAACAGAGCACCAGGCCGGCTGTCAGCCCCTAACTCAGCCTTTCTGAAGAGCAACAAAAGCCTGGGAGGAGGTGTTGTGCTCTGGACCTACAGAGGAGTCACTTCACTTCATCTCTGCACAAAGAGCTGCTGTAAATCAATGAGTGTTTTATTGCATGGTACTAATCTGTGAGCCATCAGGGTGGCAGAGCTCTGCCTGCCATCTGTCCCCTCACTCTGCTTGTATGTAACCAATTGACTGACAGGTCCTCACTCCGTCTCCATACATATGGCTTCAATGGCATTCAACAAGTGGGATGTATAGAAAGAGAAAAAAGGGAAGGAGGAAGAATGGAAATGCTGAGCTCGATCTGAAGGCAACAGAGAGCTTCATTACCAGAAGATGTTGAAGGTTCTGCTCCTAGATGTCCAGGTGTTATCAATATATTCAGACACTGTTGTCCAACTCTTTCTGTGTCCATGGAGCCAAGTTGGCTAATTCTCGTGAAGAGCCATTTTCATTAAACATGCAATTGGACGGGGGTCTGATCCCCGGCCCCTTCGACATGTTGGTTGTAGGGGCCGGGGATCAGACCCCCTTGGGCGAGAGACTGAATCCCAAGGGTGTGCGAGTGTGTATCACGCTTGATGAGCCAGTGGCTCCTTGTATAGTAGCCTTGGCCTCTGTATGTGGACACGTGTTGTAAAAGCACTTGAAAAGACTAGAAAAGCACAATATGAATGCAGTCCATATACCATATTCCTTTTGACATGTCATGAAGAGAAGCACAGATGAAATTGATAACATTAACAATGGCTCAGTTTTCATTAAGTATCCCAGTACTATTCCAGTAAGCCAGATTCCACAATACCCGGATCTCCCCCCTAAGTGGACACCAAGAATGAACTGGAATGATCCTTTAGAATGTGCTCTAAACAGTGGTGCATGCTGGTACTCCTGTATGCTTCTCTGAGTATAGAAGTACCTCATACAACCCCACTTCAAAAACTATCCCTTTAATGATTCCCAGCTCTGATGACGATGAAGGTTCGGTGCTGTGAGATGGCTCTCTGGAGTCCAGTCAGCCCTATCTACAGGCACAAGTCTTTCCCACAATGGGGCCCATCTATGTAGGTCACTGCACTAACTCTGACTTCCAAGATTTGATCATGCTCACTGCAGGAAACCCTGACTAGATTCTGTGGCACGCGAGAGAAAAGCTCAGTTTGGTTAATTCAACTCGCAGTCTCACACACGATACTCTTTCTGCACGACTACCAATATAGAAATACCAAGACATCCTTGGAGGATGAATGCACTGAAAGCAAAGGCACTAAATAGAAAGATGAGGCTGAAACCTGAACGAGGTGCAGGAAGAGGAAGGCTTCCAGGTCTACTGACGGCTGTATTCAGACACACTGTCTCTTTGACAGTGGATGATGGCACTACAGGATGTAGCTCTATTTATGACCACATTACCAAAGAGCAGCTGCTCAGCCTTGACAATCCAATTGGTGTTTTGGGATGTGGGTGGAGGAACGCTGAGCTCCTCCTCTGGGACATGGACCACACACACACGACTGAGTTATTCCGTTGCAGGAAATCCCATGAGGCATTTACACTAGACATGGTGAAAGAATAGGGTTAGAGCTTTAGCTCATTTTCTTAGATGGCCTTTTTTTTGTCTGTGCCATTCAACTTGATATGATGAAGCGGTTTCTCTCACACACAGTTTTCACTTGAGCCATAGGGAGCCACATACACCTCTCCTTCGAACAATATTGGTTTCACTTGCAGAGACACATATTGCCATGTGAAGCTGTTATCTAAATAAACAGTTAGAATTAGTTTAAACAGTTTTTTCATTAAGCCTTAGCCTCGAGTGAAGTTCTTACCGTTCCTCAGCGCGATGTTTGATCTCCTCCCTCCTCCTCACATATCCCTCCTCTTCTCCATCAGGCCTTAAGACAGGAGGCATAAACAGAGTCTCAGAATTACAGAATTTACAGAAATTCAAATACACCAGCGCATCATTTTTGTTTGATTCATGATTTATCTTTGCAGCTTATGAAACAAAAGGAAATGAATGTTGAAAATTAAAGAGATTTTGCTACAGAAACAATGTGTGTCACCTTTAATAATGGCATTACCTCATTTATATCATGGGGCTCTGAGGTTCATAACCAACTGTAAACCCCTCACACACCATTGCACACTGTACTCTCTAGTCAACTGGACATCACTATCAATGTGCAGATCTCTGCACTGGTACAAATTCATCTATATGCTTTGACTGCTGCCCATCTACATATCCACTTACATATCACACAGACAGTAAAGCTATGGGTTACGATCTCAGAACTACATCACTCTGTCCGTCCCCTCAATTCGCACGGAATTTAGGAAAAAGGCCTCGTCATACTCTGCCCTCTCAGCCTGGAACACGCTTCAGCAGGAACTTAAGCTGTCCAACTTGATACCCCTGGGACATTTTTAAAAATCTGGAGAAATCAGCTGTCTGTGTTTGATGTTTTATTTGACTGTTTAGTGTCCTGTAAGTCTGTAACTTGTATGGTGCTGTTGCCATTTGATCAGGTCTCTCTTGAGAATGAGACCCTGTGTGTCAATGAGATTGTTTACATGTATAAATAAAGGCTAAATAATTTTTTATTTAGAATCAGCAATCAGAAACAATATTTACTCCAGGAGATGCAACTACAGGGTTGTGTGTGTGCGCGTGTGTGTGTGTTCTCCATCCCATTTCTTCTGTCACATAATAGACACCACCAGGACTGTCAGTGTGTGACAGGCCAGCCTTGATTGACTGACATGACATCCCAGCACAATGACAGCACAACCACACACCGTGTGAAGGAAGCTCGAACTGATGAAGCTACAAGAGCAACAGTGGAGAGTGAATGTAGTTCATGGATGCTCAACTCTTCATTGAGAGCTTCATTGCACTGAAGTATTGTTCGCCACAGAGCGATTGGGGACTTTGATTTGAGCACGTCATGTCACAGAGGAACAGAACTGTGGTTCACAGACATGGCTGACACCTTTTCAAATGATTGGGTATTAATGAATCCATTACAATAGCACTACAATAAATCCTATCTTTGAGGCTTATCATGCTCAGTTTTTCTTGACACTGCGTCAAAGAGTTGTTGACTGACACAACAGTCATGAGTTAGTAGTTGGTGTTGCATTGGACTGCATAATTACCTCTGAACCTGCTCAGTCATAACCTGCAGCTATGCACACTCTAAGAATAACTGATGTCTTTCCTGCACTTCCTTGCACTAAAATGCCCCTGACTTGTCATTTGACTTTACCTTGAGCGACGCTTCTTGCAGCAACAGCAGCAGCAGCAGCAGGCAATAATGCTGACGATGATGGCTCCACCCAGGACAGCCAGGGTAATGATCAGGGCTTCAAAGTTGACTGAATCACACAAGAAGACAAAAAGTTAATATGAATTGTTCTTTACAAGAGAATGATTTATGCTGAGGTCATACAATAAATTAAACCTGAAACTTTGGGTCCCTCTTTCCTTTAAATCAGTGGTCCCCAACCACCGGTCCGTGGACCAGTACCGGTCCATGGGTCATTTGGTCATTTCAAGGAAAGTTTAAAAGACAATATCAGGAGTCCTACTTAAAATACGTGTTTTTCGCTACAGGTGATTCTCATGCGCCGCTCTGCATAATATACAGGCTCACAAATGAGGCAACGAAGCCTTCAAAACTGCTTTGCCGGCACCCGGCGTTAAAAGACAAGCCCTTGGAGTTTTTTGAAAGAAAAAAAAATGAACAAAAAGGACATAAACAATTACTGATGGCCACCACATCAACACATGCGAGTGCACAGAGCGTCATACTTAGTGACTAACTGTATTGCTAAGAGAAGAAACCTTTTACTATTGGTGAAGAATTTATCCCCCTATATTGAACCGGCTCGTTGCAGAGACACAAGCTCTGGGCTCCCACTAATTCAGCGTAATGGTGAGTTTTTTATGCACTTTATATTTGGTTTTATGCCGGATGCATCATTTTATTTCGTCATATTTATATGAAACCGGTCCGTGGAGCAATAAAGGTTGGGGACCACTGCTTTAAATGACATTAGAAACTCTACTTGTTAGGCAATAGAGCCATCTGCTGACTTCTGAGCAAAACTACAAGTCCCCACACTAAGATGAAACTACCTGCTACACTTTCATCTCTAGTGAAAACATAACCAAGACATCCAACAAGACCAGACTTTGTGTCCGGGCCTGAAACAGCAGAAGCATAACAGTTCATCAGTTATTAAGTCAGTGATGAAACAGCTGTACTAGCAGCAGTAATTAGGTTCCCACAGTGAGACCAACAGTGCAAATCAGTGCCTTAAATCTTAAAAGGCATTGTGGGGTCAGCTCTTCTCCCAAAATAAGCAGATCACTTTGTTAACTTTGTTACAGAAAGATGAAAATTTTTGAACAGCTTTTAAAAATTAAATGTTGGCCGGCCCCATTACAACATGAACATGTAATGTTCTTCTGTATGGAGTACTACACAGGAAGCTAGTGGGTGTGTAGTTAGTTTGTCAACCCACGATTAGGTTCCCCACAACTTTCCATAATTAAACAAAATGTTTTTCAATAATAGACCCAAAAAGCGTTTATAAAAATAAATAAAATAAATAAATAAAATTATTGTTTTTCCTAAAGAAAGTGACAAAAGGAGAACATCACAAGGGTGAACAATGGTTCTGCAGCTGATGGAGCTTAAAGGGTTGTTAAAGTGCCAAGGTGAGGCGACCACTACTATTCTTCTTGAGCGGTAAAAACTAAAGGAGGGGGGGTCACAATGTTTTGGTTGATTAGACACATTTTTTATATTTTCAAACAATTCTTTTCCCACAAATTTAAATACACATAACATGAATCCAACATATTGTAGCGAACAGATAAATGGAGGCAGAAGAGGTTATCTTTCAGTCAGCAATGCTCACATTCAGCATTCATTGAATAGCTTCGTGTTGAATGCACAATAACAGGGTAGCTATGTCTATACATGGCACTAGGCCCAGTTTAATATAAAACACACTTTTATACAATATATATAGTAGGGGGTCCCTACACCATCCCTCCATCAGTTTGGGGGTCCTTGGCCTGAAAAACGTTGAAGACCCCTGATCAAGAGCATAATTAATATGTAAAATCATTTAAATTAATTGGACAACTTTTAGTCGTCTTTAGGCGTGGCTACAACTCTGCTGCTGCAGTGGAATAAACAACTCAACTAGACTTCAGTTTAACAGGAAGCAAGTGTTTAAAGAAGAGGAAGAACGACAGAAGAAACAACGCTGGCAGGAATGACAGAAACAACAATGACACTGAAGTCCTTGGTAAAAGATCTTCATTCCATTTCACTTTTAGTGAAGAAACTCACTCAAGAAATTATACCAACAGAGCCTCCATGAAGGTGTTGCACACTATGTTCTGGTAATATTTTTTCCATCTTTCTTTTCTAACTTTATATGCACAACATGTGGATTTCTAAACTGTAAATTAGGCAGACATTTTCTAATCGGAACAAAACCATTCACATAAACTATGGTATTTAAACGGAAAATTGATCCTCATGTCACATCAGAACACTTCTGCCTCTGATCAGCGACATGATTTGCCAGCTCATCCATTTGTTTAATTTACAGTCATTTCCTCTTCATGTACACAACAGCCGGTTCATGGTTCAATTGTTTGAGTAGGCTACTCTGCATCTACACTATGTATCTGTGTGAATTAACTGATCTTTGATAAAAAACTGTTTGGAGATTTGTTTATTAATCTGGTAACTTCATTACTTTACCTAAACAACAAAAATCCCTTAGCTGGACACTTTCACAATCTGGCTGGCTACTCAGAAATTATGGGAACTTCGTGTTCACCACTGATTTTTTATTTATTTATCATTTCTGTACCTACTCAGCATGTTTTGGTGTGCAGATAGGCAATGGTTCACTTCTATAAAAGCTGGTACAAAAAAAAGTATCAACCACAAGAGAGGAAGCAGGTAGAGTGCTGCAGGAATGAGATGCAGGGTCATAAGTTCCCCTCTGTGACACCAAAGCAACATGAAGCGTTTTTACCTCTTTATCTATTTTTATATTGTATATTGTGTACATCTCTTGCTTTTAGTTCATTTTAAATTTTGCTGTTGGAGGATTAGCAAAGTAAGTTTTTCATTGTACAGTATAACTGTCTGTTACCTGTGCATATGACAATAAATATCTTGAACAGAGTTTTGAATGACTCCTCACACAACCCACACTCCAGTGTTTGTCTAGGAGAACCATCCTGCAGCTATTTGCCTGCTATACTTTAAATAACCAGTATTGCAGAGCTCTAGATCATTGTTGGGACTGCAGGCTGTACATAGGCATGTGGCAACATTAACTTTTCATTTTGTTTTATTGTTGAATTGTTTTTATGGACATCTTTGATATTGTTGTGTGTATTTAATAGTTTCTACACTGAATTTGTACTTCCTCACATCAGTCCCCCACATCCACTGTTAACATTTCAGTGAAACTCAAAACCATGATACTTGAAACAAGTTACCACTTCACTTTGTCTAACAGTTTCCTTCTCGACTGTAATCCAATAATGCCTTTTTCATGTTTACTTTTCAGCGAGAAACACTCCTTTACAACACCAGTGGGATCATTGATTGCAGTCTTGTAAATTGACAAATGAAAGAGTCACTCACACCAACACACTCCCCAACGGGCCTGGGACAACTGGCACACTGACGCTGGAGGCAGCAACCAGCTCACTGGGTATTCTGTGCAGTTGTTGGTGGTGAAGCACCACAGACACTGTGAAAACAAAACTCAAAGATCAACCATCTGCATATGATTCTATTAAGATCTAAATAGACTATTTCATACACAAATCTAGAGCCAACGATCGGTCGATTTAAAATCAACAGTAAAATAACCTGCAACTACTTTGAAGATTGATTAAGTAATTTATTAAACTAAAATGTCAAACATGTTCTAGCTTTTTTTTGATAGTTAACTGAGCATCTTCAGATTTTGGACTATTGGTCGGACAAAACAAGCCAGTTGGAGAAATTTTGACAGACATTTTATCCAAAATATTAATGAAAAATAGACTAGATGTGTACAAATTAAAATAAGCAGTACATCCATTAAATACAAATTCCACTTAAAATCACACAGATCGGAAACACCCGCATTTTGATGGAGGATTTGGTGGTAACAGGTAAGACAGTACTAAAAGTTGACATTTTGTTGAAGTACCTACACTGATTGCCCCTTGGGATCACTGCTTTACTGAATTTAAGAGTCCTGGTGTGGATGGGACATTTAGTGTGTGGGAGGTTAAGTAGGCCGCGTAATGTGCAGACAAACAAGGGACCATAACATTTTGATTTATGACAGCAGTTTGAAATGTTCGGGCAAAGGTCTGGTCTTATCTTTTAAAAACTGCTCACAAATTACGCTTGGCAAACTTACCTTGGCATGTGGAACACATTTGCCACAGTCTTTGTAAGCAGAGCATGCTGAAAGGAGAAATACACAGAAACGTAACTAGCTTACATGTCTAGCAGTCAAGACCAGCAGCCAGCTGTAGCCACATTCAACAGTGACGTATTAACAAAATACCACATCACATTATTTCACTAGTTAACTCTAACATACTAAGTTACTTATAAACTGACATTACAGTCTCATATTACCAGGCGGAATGTTGTCTTTGTCAACTGTAAAAAGGCCTGTACAACTTTTCAAACTACATCAACTTACGAGTTGGTGGTGGTGGAGATGTTTGGCAGTCCCCCTGACCAACAAAGCTAATGCACAGCAGGACGGCAACAAAAAACACCCAAGCCAATGTTTGTCTCTCGGTTGTAAAAGAATACATCGTTAAAACCATAGAACAGCTGGCAGCTTCACTGCGTCTAAAAATGCAGATTGTCTGGTCTGTTCGTCTCCAGACTTCCTTTTCTTGCCCTCCGCGATTCTCGATAAACACTGTTGTTTCGGTTTTGCCTGCTACTCATGGATGTATTAAACTAAAAGAACTGTGTACAGCGTTGGAGGCGGGGCCTCGTTCATTTCTTATCAACGTTACTCAGTGGCGCATGAAGCCAAAATGGCTCGACATTTGAGTATAAAATTACTCGGATCTTCCGGCGTTTTTCCGCATCCACGGGGCCCATATAGCATGCGCACTTGCGTTTTCCTTAAACCCCGCCTCCCAGCCCTTCGTCACGACCGGTCTCGGCTCACTCACATGACTGGATGCGGGAAAATAACTCTGGATTTGGCTATTAGCGCGTTGGCGTTAGCGTTGATTTACTTCAAAAATAATATATACGTTGATTTACAGACGTCTCTTCCCCAATGTAAGTCAATGGGAAAAAAGTTGTTTTGGACCCCATGGCATCACGTGACTGACACAGAAGTTGTAATACCCCGGTTTGGTCACTACGACAATTTGCTTCGAAGCCTGGCGCACTTCTTTGGGGCATGGGGGCTTGAATCTACTTCTGTCACTTCCTGATCTAGGATTAGCACTTTTGGATAGTCTTAGAAGCCCGAGAGTTAATGCTTTTTTACAAGGACTGGTACAGTAATTCTTTTGAATTTGTGCGTTTAACTTTCAAAATAGAAACCTCTGTCAAAATGTCATGAATAAAAGCCACGTCTTCGTGATTTATATATTTATTTTACATAATATTCTTTTGAATCCAATTTTTTTTATTGTTAGAGAGATGTCAATGTGATTATTTTACAGTAGCCTACAACACATGTTTCTTACAACATACAAAGTGTGTCTTTCCACCTTTACTGTATTTTTTGTATACAAATGAATCTGTGGGCTATTTAGTTGGACATTGAAATAGTTTCACTGTTGTATTACACAGTTTTAAATTTGTCATGGCCCATTTTTTATTTATTTGTCAGGTGGTAGGCTGTAGTAATGCCTTTTTAGTAGCCTACGGAAAATGAAGGACATTGTTGAAGAAGTGGGAAGAAAAAGAGAGGAGAGGAAACATAAGTGGGAAGTAAAGGAGAGCAGATGACACAGATGTGGGAAGTAAAGGAGAGGAAACAGAAGTGGGAAGTAAAGGAGAGGAAACAGAAGTGGGAAGTAAAGGAGAGGAGATGAAACAGAAGTGGGAAAAAAAAGAGAGGAGAGGAAACAAGAGGGAAGTAAAGGAGATGAAACAGAAGTGGGAAGTAAAGGAGAGGAAACAGAAATGGGAAGTAAAGGAGAGGAGAGGAAACAGAAGTGGGAAGTAAAGGAGAGCAGATGAAACAGAAGTGGGAAGTAAAGGAGAGGAGATGAAACAGAAGTGGGAAGTAAAGGAGAGGAGAGGAAACAGAAGTGGGAAGTAAAGGAGATGAAACAGAAGTGTGAAGTAAAGGAGAGGAGATGAAACAGAAGTGGGAAGTAAAAGAGAGGAGAGGAAACAGAAGTGGGCAGTAAACGAGAGGAAACAGAAGTGGGAAGTAAAGGAGAGGAGATGAAACAGAAGTGGGAAGTAAATGAGAGGAAACAAAAGTGGGAAGTAAAAGAGAGGAGAGGAAACAAGAGGGAAGTAAAGGAGATGAAACAGAAGTGGGAAGTAAAGGAGAGGAAACAGAAATGAGAAGTAAAGGAGAGGAGAGGAAACAGAAGTGGGAAGTAAAGGAGAGCAGAGGAAACAGAAGTGGGAAGTAAAGGAGAGGAGATGAAACAGAAGTGGGAAGTAAAGGAGAGGAGAGGAAACAGAAGTGGGAAGTAAAGGAGATGAAACAGAAGTGTGAAGTAAAGGAGAGGAGATGAAACAGAAGTGGGAAGTAAAAGAGAGGAGAGGAAACAGAAGTGGGCAGTAAAGGAGAGGAAACAGAAGTGGGAAGTAAAGGAGAGGAGATGAAACAGAAGTGGGAAGTAAATGAGAGGAAACAAAAGTGGGAAGTAAAAGAGAGGAGAGGAAACAAGAGGGAAGTAAAGGAGATGAAACAGAAGTGGGAAGTAAAGGAGAGGAAACAGAAATGAGAAGTAAAGGAGAGGAGAGGAAACAGAAGTGGGAAGTAAAGGAGAGCAGAGGAAACAGAAGTGGGAAGTAAAGGAGAGGAGATGAAACAGAAGTGGGAAGTAAAGGAGAGGAGAGGAAACAGAAGTGGGAAGTAAAGGAGATGAAACAGAAGTGTGAAGTAAAGGAGAGGAGATGAAACAGAAGTGGGAAGTAAAAGAGAGGAGAGGAAACAGAAGTGGGCAGTAAAGGAGAGGAAACAGAAGTGGGAAGTAAAGGAGAGGAGATGAAACAGAAGTGGGAAGTAAATGAGAGGAAACAAAAGTGGGAAGTAAAAGAGAGGAGAGGAAACCTCGCTGCCCGTCGATATCACCTGACTGGTTCAGATCGTTAACCAATGGCCGATAATGTGTTTGGTGTGTCACGGCCTGAAGTCTGAAGACAGATGTCCATAGTCACACTGCAGTATGTACACCATGCAGTGACCTCACACACGGCTAATTAGACCTCTAAGCTGTGTCCAAAATCCCTCCCTTGTTCCCATAATAGTTTACTCTACAGTGAGCAGTAAATTGAGATTATGGACACTTACTGTCACACTACTGTAATTTTCACATCTATAAAATGCAACACATTGCATTGTGGGATTGTAAGTAGAAAGTAAATGCCGTGGACACTACTTTTTTTCTTTCATTGTTACAGTTTTAAGGCACTTTATATTGCAGAAAATGTACACTCAGAATACTCAAATAAAATGGTGAACAGTAGGGAGTGATTGTCAGGTTGAAGTTGGATTGAGTTTTGCTGGGAATTACGTGATGTCCCCTCAGGTATAATAAGTCTGTTTTCTCCACAGGGAGACCTGTGACTTAAAATAAAACTATAAAACTGAGTTTCAATAACTTATTTTTCTTTAGATTTTATTGTTATAGCAATGGTATATGGCAGGACTTTTGCATCATAAATGTCAGAAATAGACACTTCCTCAGTCTTCATCAATTGAAACGAGTGACTTACAGTTTGTACGGTTACAAGTTTTTGTTGTATCCAATTTTGAACACTCGTACGAGCAATGTGGAATGTTTAGAGTAAGAATAAGATGGTGCTCTTCCATCAGTCCCAATGTGTAGACTTCCCCTGAAGTGTTTCACTACCAGGGCTGATACAGTAAGGTATCACACTTCTGGTGCCAATACAAAAGTTTCTTATCAACATCTTAAGCATGTTATTCGTATTACTAAATTATTTTATTGTGTTTTATTTTGTCTAAACATGAAGTGGACATTTATAACTCGACTTAAATCCAATTCAGTCCAAAATGCTAAAAATAAAGAACGATCTGCGCTGCTGGTCAGTGCACTAAACAGACTGCAGCTGACGTGGTTATACCATGAGTAATACTGACTGATCTAAAATGGTTATTGTGTTAGAAAAAGTAAAAGAACAGTAAAGTAATATAGCCAAAATCAAAAAGTATAACGAAGAGTAAAAGCTTTTAATTTTGAGGTTCAAAGTTCATTGTTGACTTTGGAAATGGCTTGGAAAATATTTAGTATCTGTTCAGAAAAGCTTTCAATGATATCACATCATCTCTATCTGCAGATGGAGTTTACCAAGTTATCATGGAATTATAGATGATAACATTTCCATTTGGTTTGAACATAGTAAGATAAATATTTTCTTTTTAATTAGGAAAAATTCTTTAATTAATAATTAAAAAGGCAACTAACATACAATGAGTGAGCCTACTTAAATTGCTTTTTGATTTCCGTTCACATCATACAAACTGAGCAAGAGCCTATGTTATTTTCAGCTAATATCTTTGTCTGGAAGAAATTTGCCGTCCATTGCAACTTAACAAGTTGTTCATTTTCTTTAAATAAGATTATGCACATTTCCCGACCTTTAAAACACGTGTTGTTAGACGACCCCTCGAGCTGTCTCTTTGCAGCCTCCAGGACAGCTTCAGTGCTACTTGTCATATATTCTCCCAGTCTCTGGAACTCTAGATATTCCCTCACTTAGTGTTTTAAAGACGATGGTGGAGAACGCTGTCTAACACGTCACTCTGTGGAGTTTGGTTGAGATCTGCAGACTGAAGGCCATAACATATGAATCACACTGTTTTCATATTCAAACCATCATTGAGCCTTTGTGGCCTGTGTGGAAGCTACTTCTGTTGTTTCTCAAATATATTCAGAATTCTCCTTTCCCCATCTCTTCCTGCCAGTTATTCACAGAGCAGCGCTTACTGATTTTGAATCCGCAAAGCCTCAAATTGACCACATGGTGGTGTTAGGGAACTGCAGAAGCAGCCGGTCTTCAGCAGTAATCATGTGGAGACAGACAATGATCCAGAGTGAAGGAAAGGAAAGCTCAATTGAAACATTATTGGCAAATGAGAATGCATCCTCCTCTAACATGCATTTCAAAATGATGCTTGTCTTTGTTTAGAAATCCCACCGATCCACCTGCACAGTTCATTTTCTCAGGCTGCATCTGTTGAATGCAGCACATGAAACAAAGCCAGCATTTAGCACATTTAAAAGATACCTGCGGTAAATTATCTTTGAATAAGGAAATGTGTTGTTCTTCTTCAAATACTGTGTGATCTCTTGACAATCGTTCTACCAATCGAGAGCTAATACAAAGAAGTTCTGTGATAAAGCTGTCTTTTATATTTCGTCTGTTCAAACCTGCACTCATACTGTGCTCACTTTCATAGCAGTTGCCTTCTGGATTCTTCAGTGCAACATCTTATTCCCTCATTTCCATGTCTTGCTGTAATTAATTTGCCTTATTACATTTCTCAGTGGGGTGTCTACTGTCGCTTAAAGGTCTGTTCAACATATTTCAATTGTGGATTTTCTTGCGGTTAATGTCCGTAGGATTCAGGAATAGTAAGCACTCTGCACAGTTGGAGAAAATACACACACCATTTTCAGGTGCAAAACAAAGAACATGGAATATGTGTGGTAAAAAGAAGAAAATTGGATTATCCAGAGATCCAGAGCTCTCATTCGGGTGGAGGTACACAGGAAACACCTGGCACAGGAGTGAGGGAGAATGAAACTGAAGCATATGAGGTAAACTGGCTGGCTCACAGGTCTGTCCATTATCCAATCTGAAATCAACAACCAGTCTGTCAGGCACAAGATAATAATCCAGCATACAGTTTCCAAAAGCCTGCAACTTCTCATCATACCTTGGAAACTACCAAATGTACAGGAGGGCTTAAGAGATATCTTCTTTATCAGTACAAGACATTATCAGCCATCCCACACTGAAACCCAGTGAAGCTGTCTGTCTGACCTACAGCCCAACACCACATACACTGAAGACAACAGCTGCAACATTTGCATTTCCAGACTAAATATTTCAGGATGAGGGTTTGAAAGAAGAGAGCATGACAAAGGCTGTCCTGCTCAAAAGGTTCTTAAAAATGTGACCAAGAAATACAGGGCGTTTTCTTTAACCTTATTTTGGAGACCATAACTGACCATTGAGTGCAGTTCACTTGTATAGTTTTGGAATCCTCTGAAGAGCATATTTTGTGATGAAGTGCAGCTGCTTTGTGGCTCCTATGAAGGCTGTGTTCTTCGGCGGTGTTGCTCCTTGAATTGGGAGACAGCTGTCGAGATTTGTTCAATGTCATTTTTTAAGTCACTTTTCAGTTTTCAAGTCCTGTATGTCTCTGCTCAGGCTTTGGATTGCTGTAGTCAAATAGGTTTCGTCCTCTCTATGATGGTTTGTTGTCGTTCACGGTTTCCTTTTCTTTGGTCTCATTGTAATTTTTAGTTATCCCCAAAACTTTCCTGCCTTCAACCCCACTCATTCTAAGTAATGTTAGTTTCTTGAAGGAACAACAGTATCCCTTTTTGGTGGAGTTTTACACAAATGTCACTGGGAGAGTTTTCTGTCGTTATTTTGAAGCCGTCTCGGGAAGTCTGCTACTGTATAGGTTTATGTGACAGTTTGGGGATGCTTGAAACATGCTAGGTTGTACTGCTAGTCGTCCACCCATGTCTAAAGTAAATAGTTTCCATGCTCAAAGGCGGGTGGGAAGAATGCTGTCAGAGCTCCTCCTGGCTGCATTGCACTACCAGCCTTAAATCTCTTACCAAGACTTCTGCGTTTGCATTTCTTTATAGTCTTGGCTCAATGAATCTTACAAATAGGGATGTCACATACTTTTGAACAATCTCTCCTAAAAGGCATTCAAGGTGTTGCGCTCAGATGTAAAAAGTGATGGAAGATATTTGTGTGAAGAATGAATAAAGCTTGAGAGAGAAGTTCCCTTCCTTTTACACCTCCACACATCTGGCCGGTCACATTCTGAACTCAAAAGGAAGGTTTCAGATGCTGTTAGAGGATCTGACAAGCACTTTAAAGTATACTGAGCCCTTAAGCAGTTCTGAACTCTCAAATATATATCCCTAAAGTTTAGATTTTTAATTGCAAACCTCACTTGATGTTCCTATTTTTAACTTAATTACCTAGAAATCATGCAAGTGATTTAAACGTCCTTCTCTACATTCCTGCAAATTAAACAACAAAATATGTCAACATCATTTGTCAATAAACTAATTTTATGATTTGACAACACTATGGTTAATTGTTGGTTAGGTGCAGGCATGAGTTGGTTAGGGTGAGGGAAATAGCATGGTTTGGGTTTAAATAAGTATTTAAGGTTAGAAAATGATCTTGGTTAGGGTTAAATGAGTACTTTGTTAATGTTTGGGACAATAGTTGTCATGGTTAAAGGAAACCAGCGCTAACTGGTAAGAAACAGAAAATGATCCATGTTCAACCATCAGTGACTCATTTGTTTTGTCCACCTGGAGGCAGCAGAACCACGTGGTGAACACAACACTGACATAGCATCACCTAGGTGCTGAACTTGTTTGATTTGGAGTGGTATTTGAGAGCACCTGATGAATGTAAGTCCAACATTTCTTCTCTTTTTTCTTTGGTTTTGGTCTCAACCAACCGAGGGAAATATCCGTCTCTGTAGCTGCTAAATACTCTGTGCACTGTGTTCACCAGCGAGTCTCTGAAGAACAATTTATACTTTACGCATCCCTGTGTCGGTGAGTGTCTGCTGTGGTCCTCGTGATGCAAATTACGTCACCCGCCATGTCTGTACGCTTAGCAAGCACACATGCGCATGACGGTGGCTTTCTTTTTAGCTTTTTCTCTGAAAACAGCTGCCTGCTGCGGCCGAAAACAACACAAGAGCAGAGAGAGTGAACAAGAACTATGAGCTGAAACTCACTCTATCACTATGAGTGTGGATTTGCCCTTTAGTTTTTGCAGAGTTCTACTATTTGCGTGCATATCAAGTTCATTTACAGCATCACAATGTCAACAGGATGCTTTATTCTCCCTTTAAGGTTTTTTGAGGGGGGAGTTTTTCCTCATCCAAAATTGGGGTATTATATGCTGTACAGTCTGTCAAGCCCCCTGAGGCAAATTTGTGATTTATGATATTGGGCTGCATAAATAAAATCAACATGTGCAACAACAATGCTTTAGAAACACATCAAGTATTGACCCTGTTTGATCCTTGTCCTATGTCATGTATCTTTATCTGTCTTAAAACGCCTCATCCAATCAAAGCAGACTTTTAATTAGTATTGAATTAGAGCGTTTCCGTGTGTGTGTGTGTGTTTGTCTTTGTGTATGTGTGTGTGTGGAGGGTGTGATGCTAGCTTGTTGATGTCAGTAAAGGGGTGTAATAGAGGAACAGAAGGTTGATAATGGCTCAGCCTCAGACCTCCAGAGTCTGCAGCAGATTCCCAAGTCCACAGTCATCAGCATGCACACCATGTGACACCTCCCTCTCTCTCAATCTTTCTCCCCTCCTTCTTTTTCTCCACCCTCCTCTCCCACTGTGTGTCTCCCTCTCTCCACTTCTCCTCTGGCTCAGTGGTGTGTTTCCAAGAGATAAGACCCTTGCTCATTTCACACATGAGCAGAGTGGAGTTGGGTAAGGCTGTGTGTGTGTGTGTGTGTGTGTGTGTGTGTGTGTGTGTGTGTGTGTGTGTGTGTGTGTGTGTGTGTGTGTGTGTGTGTGTGTGTGTGTGTGTTCATTAATTGTGTGTATACCTGTGTTCGTGTCTGCACGTGTGTGCGTATGAGTTTGCACGCGTGTATGCGTTGAAGGTAAGAGACTCCGACTCCAAGTTTTCTCCACTTGCTGCTTCTTTACTTCAGCTTTCTTAGGCGTTGATTCATCTCTCCTGCAGAGCTGTCTGACAGACGGTGAAAGTAACATTAATTTGACTGGTAGTCTCTCAATTTTCACTTCAGTAAGTTTATAACTATAGACCAAATCTTAGACCACCTTGCATTGGTGCTGAAACATGCAAACATCACTTATCAAACAAAACTTTGTTGTGTAAATCTTTAGAAAAGCAGGAAGGCCTGCACAGACTGCGTCAAGTCCAGCACACCTGGATTGGACCCAACAGAATAGAAGAACAACACAATCTGCACTTTAAATCAGTCAACCAATATGCAACAAATGAAAACGACAACAATGTGAAACAAGCCGTTGATGCTTCATGAGGATGCACTGAGGCCCAGTGGTGCTGACTCATCACAGCATGGCTCTATAGGGAGGGCAGAGTCAGCTGTTAGATGTGTTGCCATAACATTTGGTACAGAAATCCATACCTCCCTCAGGTTGTTATCTAGCGGCTTCATCAGGTCAACGTTTGAATTTGTCCTATACATCTGTGAGTTCTGTGAGATGGAGCCAGCACTGTGATCCAAGTTAGACGGCTTGAATTGGAACCAGTAAACCTCTCTGGTTCTGACAGCCACATCTTTTGTTGTAGGCTATTCACAATAAGAAATGCTTCTTATTGAAGTATTTGCAACAATTTTTCAGGTGCTGCCTCGGCACTGGCCAAGCTGCTGTTGGGTCCACATCAGCTTGGGTTTGTTGTTTCTAAACGGAAGACTCCCTTCAAGGTACATGCAGATAAGTTCTACAGAGCCTTCTATTCCTATATCTCTCAGTAGTGACGACTTCATGAGCTTCTTTAACGATAAAATTATAATTATTAGAGACAAAATTAATCTCCTCCTGACCTCAATTGGTAGACTGTTTTACTCCAATCAACCTTAACCAACTAACTTCAACAATCTCATCGTCTAAACCATCAACCTGTCTTTTGGACCCGATTCCAACTAAGCTGTTTAAAGAAGTTTTACCCTTAATTAACACTTCGTTATTAAATATGATCAACCTGTCTCTATTATCTGGCTACGTACCACAATCCTTTAAAGTAGCTGTAATAAAACCACTTCTTAAAAAGCCTAGTCTTGATCCAGAGGTTTTAACCAACTATAGGCCGATATCTAACCTACCCTTTCTCGCTAAAATCCTTGAGAAAGCAGTTGCAAAACAGTCATGTGATTTTTTACATAATAATAGTTTATTTGAGGTTTTTCAATCTGGATTTAGAGTTCATCATAGCACAGAGACGGCACTGGTGAAAGTTACCAATGACCTTCTAATGGCATCAGACAAAGGACTTGTCTCTGTTCTTGTCTTGTTAGACCTCAGTGCTGCTTTCGACACTGTTGATCATGACATTCTACTACAGAGACTGGAACATTGTGTTGGCATAAAAGGAACCGCATTAAGCTGGTTCAAGTCCTATTTATCTGAGCGATCTCAATTTGTATGTGTTAACGATAAATCCTCCATGATAGCCAAAGTCAGTCTTGGAGTTCCGCAGGGTTCTATACTTGGACCGATTCTATTCACCTTATATATGCTTCCTTTGGGCAATATTATAAGGAACCACTCTATAAACTTTCATTGCTATGCGGCTGATACCCAATTATATCTATCAATTAAACCAGATGAAACCAATCAATTGGCTAAACTTCAAGCATGCCTTAAGGACATAAAAACTTGGATGTCTAGCAACTTTTTGATGTTAAACACAGACAAAACTGAAGTTATTATACTTGGCCCTAAACGCCTCTGAAACGCATTTTCTAATGACATAGAAGCTCTGGATGGCATTAATTTGGCCTCCAGCACCACTGTAAGGAATCTTGGCATCATCTTTGATCAACATCTGTCGTTTAACTCCCACATAAAACAAATCTGCAACTCATTGTTATCAGGTTGTCCCAAAAAGTCGCTTAAGACTCTTCAGTTGATCCAAAATGCAGCGGCACGTGTATTGACAAGAACAAGGAAACAGGATCATATTACTCCTGTATTAGCTTCTCTGCACTGGCTCCCGGTAAAATACAGAATATAATTCAAAATCCTTCTCCTGACTTACAAAGCAATTAATAGTCAGGCTCCAGCATATCTTAAAGATCACATAGTACCTTATAAACCAACTAGAGCATTACGCTCCCAGACTGCAGGGTTACTTGTGGTTCCTAGAGTCTCTAAGAGTACAATGGGAGCCAGAGCCTTCAGCTATCAAGCTCCTCTCCAGTTGAACCAGCTTCCAGTTTGTGTTCGGGAGGCAGACACACTCTCCACATTTAAGAGTAGGTTAAAGACTTTCCTTTTTGATAAAGCTTATAGTTAGGGCTGGCTCAGGTTTTCCCTGGATCAGCCCCTTGTTATGCTGCTATAGGCTTAGACTGCCGGGGGACACCTCCCTGCTCTCTTCCTTCTTTTCCTCTCTTCTTCTCCCTCTCTATCTGTATGCATTTATGTAAATGTATGTTACTAACTCATCATCTGGGGCATCATCCCCGGAGTTTCTGTGTCTCATGTGGCAGGTTGCCACTGATAAAGTTTACACCAGGATCAGTTATCGTGGCTGCGCCTGCTGTCCTGGTCCTGCTGGACACCGGGAAGCCTTTTTGACATTTTCCTGGATTCATCCATACTTTCTCTTTTTTCAACACAACATAATTTCTGTCAAATGTTGTATTTGTACTATGTTGTTTATCCTGTACATACGACATCTATTGCACGTCTGTCCGTCCTGGGAGAGGGATCCCTCCTCAGTTGCTCTCCCTAAGGTTTCTTCCATTTTTCCCCCTTTAATTATGGGGTTTCTTTTAGGAAGTTTTTCCTTGTGCGATGCGAGGGTCTAAGGACAGAGGGTGTCATAATCTGTACAGTCTGTAAAGCACACTGAGACAAATGTATAATTTGTGATATTGGGCTATACAAATACATTTGATTTGATTTGAAGTCACAGCTCCTTTTTAGAGGGAACACGTTTTCTGGAAGTAAAGACCTTTACATTGTATACGGCACCAAACTACTAGACGTTTAGTTCACATTGATTCAGGGAATAAACTACATCTCTGTACTGTAATTTGTTTCCATTAACCCTTCAACAATAATGTTCCTCTCCTGCTTTTTCTTCTGTTCCATTACAGTAGTTCCTGTGTGATTCAGAGTAACAGTGAAAAATGACTTACCTTGCCACCAGTCTCATTGGGGACGGTGAGAGAACACCAAAAGATGACGCAAGAAGAGAGTTGTCCATGCTAATGAAGAGCTGGCTCCATCCTCAGAGGTGCCCTTTTGTCTCTGCTGCTCTTCTTCTCTGAGAGGGGTTTGGCGGGAGGACAGGCGCTCACAGCACTGTTCATTTGCCCAGACAGTCAAGTCTCAGGGGAGCAAAGCGAAGGTGTCACTGCAGAAGAGCTCTCAGACAGATTTGAACGGTCTGCTTGGCCTGTGCTACAGTTAGCTGTCTCGTTCCTGACGCGCCTGTGTTGGGCTGCATCGAGCCTCACTGTCAAAGCTGGCAGAGGTGTTTAGAAAATGCCTGTCGTATATGCTAGCATCTGGTAGCTTCATTTTCAACCTGTGTGGGTCAAACATGTGTTTTGTATTATACAGTATGTTTCACATCCTTTCTTCATTCAATTATAGTTAACTTTTTCAAACATAATTGACTTACAACCGTTACAATCTTCTGTTCAATGCTGGATTACCAATCAAGGCAAAGTCTACCCAAGACCCTCAGGGGCCTGAAGACTCCAGATTATTGAATTGAAATGTTAAAGCAAACTGGAGGTCAAGTAACATGTCTGACATGTCTCTTTTATGGAACTAAACATCCAGCCCAAACAAGATACAATTGCTATTTTTTATTTTTACTTAATTTTTCAAACATGTAATAAATAAAACAGTAAACATACAGCAAACTCGTAATATACAAATTCTCATAAACAATATACATAATCAACATAAATACATTTGTCCGAAAAGGAGCAGGAAGAAGTACACTGATATGGTCTTACCATAACCTAATATTTATCATATACAACTCACAAACAACTACCCCAATGTTATTATGTATAACCCAAATACCCACAGTGTCAATGAGATATAACTTAAATAATTACTCATGATCATCCTATATACTTAAAAAAAACAATCTTATAATTAAGACAAGGCAATTAAGTCAAACCGCTTTGATTAGTCAGCACTAGATAATCCAATCAATACTCAAAACAAGTATATAATTGTTTCAAAGAGTTTTTGCAGTGTGTAGTTGACTGAATTCCTATTTAAGTAAACAGTGTTTGCCATACAAATATTACAGAAAGGTTCAAATGGCAAGTATAATGGCATGAATTCCCACCATAGATCATACAAGTACAACATAAAAATGACAATCTTGTGAGGATGGATATTATATTACATAGTACAAAAAGAATGATGGAATACTTTTGTAATGTTAGACAACTGCTTTCCTCAGGCTGACATTGTCTATCAGTGCATCAATGAGCATTTAGTACTAGTCAGTGAAATCCAGTCAGTCCAACTAGCAGCTCTGCAGGTTCTACACCATACACTGATCTGACCCACTCCCTGATTGTTGTTATGAAGACTGGAATATGTGTGAGGTTGCTTTGCTTCCATTCTTTTCAACAAAACCATAAAATAATCCTGGAAAATATACACTGCTGTGACCATCTGTATGTAAAAATTAGATAAAACTATGGTAAAAGAAAAGCTAAATGAACCCAGTAGATGTAAAGACAGAGTGCAGTTTCCAGCCCCATCACTGCCCCGTGGGTTAATGCCTCAAGATCATGCAGTGCTGCCCCGAGTCTGAACCCTGTGCTAATGTGTAGGTAACACAGAGGCTAGGTTTGGCAAACCCTATCTCCTAAAGCAGACACTAAGTCTGAAACCATTTTGTATGCAACTTAAATAGTATCCGATTGTGAGCTTCAAACTTGAATTGCCCTCCCGAGTCAAAGCAGGCAGTCGTCACTGGTGGGTGGACACCAGCTCTCACTGAGTGCTCACACTTTCCTCACAAACATGAACGTCTTTGCTCAAGGCTGACGCACATCCAATCTGGGGTTATATTAGGAAGCTCCAATGTACTTATTACAGGAGTACCACACTGAGGCCTGTCTCCTCTAAGCTTGGGAAGAGGAATACAGTGCATATCAGTGCAATCATACACCCACGGTGAGTTATATTAAACCAATGTTGTTAGTGTCAAATAATACTTTTCAGCAGCTCTGCGCCAACTGTAACGCTACCTCATCTCCTGAGGGGATCTAATAATAGCCTTCTGTTTTTTCGGTAATTATGTTACTTATATGAATATCATGCAATATATCATAATGACTTGATATACAATCTTCACAGTATATATCATGTTAAATGATCATGATATTTGTTTTCAAATTATCCCTTATTTTCAGAGTTTTCCTATTATTTTTGCAGGTTTTGCCAAAATATCAGTTTTTAAAAGGTTATTATAAGTTATTGTTTGCTTCAACTGTTCACAATTGTATTGGAGTGCAGCCCCTCCAGCAAAGAAGTTAATCCACAGTGAAATCAGCGGCGGCAATCCATTCTCTGATTCATGATGAGTCATGATGGCAAAAAAACAAGTGAAAAACATACCAAAATATCAAATACACTGAATAATCATGATGGCAAATAATAGGAAAAGTAAACAATATGCAACATCTTATTGCAATGTATAGTCCTTAAAGCAGAACTAAATGCAGCTGGAATGATGTTAAAGGGAAAGGCAGCTGTATAAGACTGTAGAACTCCTGAGCTCAGTGAAGTGGCACTGCACATGTGTTTGTAGTACACACATCCACATAATTATATATTATTACAGTAAGCAGTATTTTATTCCACTGTACAGTATTTAAAACTTTACATTCTGTTTGATCATATTCTAGTTTATATGTATATATTCTACTTATTCCTGCATTTTACTTTCACCATTATGTCTCTTGCACTATTTTATTTATTTGTTATGTCTTAAAATCATCAAATCAAATTTATTTGTATAGCCCAATATCACAAATTATACATTTGTCTCAGTGTGCTTTACAGACTGTACAGGTTACGACATCCTCTGTCCTTAGACCCTCACATCGCACAAGGAAAAACTTCCTAAAAGAAACTCCAAAATTAAAGAGGAAAAAATGGAAGAAACCTCAGGGAGAGCAACTGAGGAGGGATCCCTCTCCCAGGATGGACAGACTTGCAATAGATGTCGCGTGTACAGGATAAACAACATAGTACAAATACAACATTTGACAGAAATTATGTTGTGTTGGAAAAAAAAGAAATAGAAAGTTTGGATGAATCCAGGAAAATGTCAATAAGGCTTCCCGGTGTCCAGCAGGACCAGGTTAGCAGGCGCTGTCACGATTCATGATCCTGATGTAAACTTTATCAGTGGCAACCTGCCACATGAGAGACAGACACTCCGGGGATGATACCCCGGATGGTGAGTTAGTAACATACATTTACATAAATGCATACAGATAGAGAGGGAGAAGAAGAGAGAGGGAGAGAAGGAAGAGAGCAGGGAGGTGTCCCCCGGCAGTCTAAGCCTATAGCAGCATAACTAGGGGCTGATCCAGGGCAAACCTGAGCCAGCCCTAACTATAAGCTTTATCAAAAAGGAAAGTCTTTAGCCTACTCTTAAATGTGGAGAGTGTGTCTGCCTCCCGAACACAAACTGGAAGCTGGTTCCACTGGAGAGGAGCTTGATAGCTGAAGGCTCTGGCTCCCATTGTACTCTTAGAGACTCTAGGAACCACAAGTAACCCTGCAGTCTGGGAGCGTAATGCTCTAGTTGGTTTATAAGGTACTATGAGATCTTTAAGATATGCTGGAGCCTGACCTTTAATTGATTTGTAAGACAGGAGAAGGATTTTGAATTCTATTCTGTATTTTACCGGGAGCCAGTGCAGAGCAGCTAATACAGGAGTAATATGATCCCATTTCCTTGTTCTAGTCAATACACGTGCTGCTGCATTTTGGATCAACTGAAGAGTCTTAAGCGACTTTTTGGGACAACCTGATAACAATGAGTTGCAGTAATCCAGCCTTGAAGTAACAAATGCATGGACTAGTTTTTCTGCATCATTTTGAGACAGGATGTGTCTTATTTTTGCAATGTTACGTAGATGAAAGAAGGCAGTCCTTGAGATTTGTTTTATGTGGGAGTTAAACGACAGATCTTGATCAAAGATGACGCCAAGATTCCTTACAGTGGTGCTGGAGGCCAAGTTAATGCCATCCAGAGCTTCTATGTCATTAGAAAATGCGTTTCAGAGGCGTTTAGGGCCAAGTATAATAACTTCAGTTTTGTCTGTGTTTAACATCAAAAAGTTGCTAGACATCCAAGTTTTTATGTCCTTAAGGCATGCTTGAAGTTTAGCCAATTGATTGGTTTCATCTGGTTTAATTGATAGATATAATTGGGTATCATCCGCATAACAATGAAAGTTTATAGAGTGGTTCCTTATAATATTGCCCAAAGGAAGCATATATAAGGTGAATAGAATCGGTCCAAGTACAGAACCCTGCGGAACTCCAAGACTGACTTTGGCTGTCATGGAGGATTTATCGTTAACAAGTACAAATTGAGATCGCTCAGATAAATAGGACTTGAACCAGCTTAGTGCGGTTCCTTTTATGCCAACACAATGTTCCAGTCTCTGTAGTAGAATGTCATGATCAACAGTGTCGAAAGCAGCACTGAGGTCTAACAAGACAATAACAGAGACAAGTCCTTTGTCTGATGCCAATAGAAGGTCATTGGTAACTTTCACCAGTGCCGTCTCTGTGCTATGATGAACTCTAAATCCAGATTGAAAAACCTCAAATAAACTATTATTATGTAAAAAGTCACACAACTGTTTTGCGACTGCTTTCTCAAGGATTTTAGCGAGAAAGGGTAGGTTAGATATCGGCCTATAGTTGGCTAAAACCTCTGGATCAAGACCAGGCTTTTTAAGAAGTGGTTTTATTACAGCTACTTTAAAGGATTTTGGTACGTAGCCAGATAATAGAGACAGGTTGATCATATTTAATAACGAAGTGTTAATTAAGGGTAAAACTTCTTTAAACAGTTTAGTTGGAATCGGGTCCAAAAGACAGGTTCATGGTTTAGACGATGAGATTGTTGAAGTTAGTTGGTTGAGGTTGATTGGAGTAAAACAGTCTAGATATATTTCAGGAGTTACAGATGTTTTTAAAATTCCAACAGTTGAAGTTAAGTCATTACCAATTGAGGTCAGGAGGAGATTAATTTTGTCTCTAATAATTATAATTTTATCGTTAAAGAAACTCATAAAGTCGTCACTACTGAGCGATATAGGAACAGAAGGCTCTGTAGAGCTGTGGCTCTCTGTCAGCCTGGCTACAGTGCTGAAAAGAAACCTGGGGTTGTTCTTATTTTCTTCTATTAAGGAAGAGTAATAAGCTGCTCTGGCATTACGGAGAGCCTTCTTATACGTTTTAAGATGATCTAACCAGACTAAACGAGATTCTTCCAATTTAGTGGAACGCCATTTACTTTCAAGATTTCTCGACTTTTGTTTTAGTTTGCGGATTTGTAAATTAAGCCATGGAGCTTTCTTTTTCTGTTTTATGATCTTCTTCTTTAGAGGAGCGACAGAGTCGAGTGTTATTCGCAGTGAGGCTGCAGCGTTATCAACAAGATGATTAATTTGGGAGGGACTAAAGTTAGCATTGGAGTCCTCCATTATATTGATATTGAGTTCTGGTATTGTATTAAGTGCTGATGGAATCACTTCCTTAAATTTAGTCACAGCACTTTCAGATAAACATCGAGCGTAGGATATTTTGCCTACTGGCTTGTAGTCCAGTAACAGGACTTCAAAAGTTATTAAAAAATGGTCTGATAAAAGAGGATTATGTGGACACACTGATAAACTTTCAATTTCAACACCATATCCCAGAACAAGGTCCAGAGTGTGGTTTAAACAGTGAGTTGGTTCATGTACATTTTGACTGAACCCAATTGAATCTAATATTGAGATAAATGCATTATTAAGGCTGTCACTATCAACATCCACATGAATATTAAAAACACCTACAATAATTACGTTATCTGTTTTAAGGACTAAATTTGATAAAAATTCTGAGAATTCAGATAGAAATTCAGAATACGGACCAGGAGGGCGGTACACAGTAACAAATAAAACTGGCTTTATTGTTTTCCATGTTGGGTTTGAGAGCGTAAGAACAAGGCTTTCAAAAGAGTTATATTTTAGTTTAGGCTTAGGATTGATCAAGAGGTTTGAGTCAAATATGGCCGCAACTCCACCTCCTCTGCCAGTACCTCGAGGAATGTGAGTATTAATATGACCAGGTGGAGTAGATTCATTTAGACTGACATATTCTTCATGTCTCAGCCAGGTTTCAGTGAGACAAAATAAATCAATCTTATTATCTGATATTAAATCATTTACCAATCCAACTTTCGTTGATAAAGATCTGATGTTTAAGAGCCCACATTTAATTTTTTGATTTAGTTGCACTTTTGCAGCGGTGGTGTTTATTTTAATTAGGTTTTCATGTATAACTCCTCTTCTGTTAACCATAGACTTGATTAGTTTCAGTGGTCGTGGGGCAGACACAGTCACTATGGGGATTTGAGTGGGTGACTGCCCGGAAAGAAGCACAGAGAAGTGTGTAAGACTACAACTCTTTGTCCTGGTCTCAACTCTGGGTTGTCATGGATTAGGTCCACTAATAGACTGTGTAATATTATTGGATATGAGATCTGCTCCAGCCAAAGTAGGATGGATGCCGTCACTCCTAATCAGACCAGGCTTTCCCCAGAAAGTCCGCCAATTGTCTACGAAGCCCACATCATTATACTGTATGTTGCATTGTTGGGACTTAAGATATTTATTACCAACAACTACCCTGTAGCTTTTTACAGATGGGAGAACTGAGCTCAACAGTTTCCTCCAATATAAGTTGTGGTCTGCTTTTAAAAATATAATTTATATTATGTAATAATATATTTTGATGTTCAACTAATTCCATGTGGAGTGCATACATTAGTAATTGTACGGAGTATTAACAGGGCTCGAACTTCTGGCCTTTGGCTCCATGTTGATATTTGTTCTGATGATAGTCACAGAACAAATACCAAGATGCAAATTGATTTGCATAATTTAATATACTGTGATCTTTTACATTCATAAAATATGTCACAAAGGTCCTTTTTTTCACTTTAATGTGTGATAGTTCACCTTCTGAGCACTGCCAAGTGACCCTTGAGCAAAGCTGTGGAACCTCATACTGCTCCCTGGGTGCCACAACTCCTAATGCGAGGACGGGTTAAATGCAGAGTGAAAATTACCTATTTGCATCACCATTAACAGAGCACCGATAATAGGCTCTAAGGATGTAATCAGAGTGATATAATATGAATCATAACTCATAAATCATGTTTGTCTGCAGGCAATAGTGCATACTAGTTAAGTGCCAACAACAATGGTCTAATTACCCACCAATTACCTGGTTAATAATGCTTTTCTAGGTCCAGTCTGTTGACCTGTCGCGGAGATGACGCTCAGCAAAATCCAGGATAACCGTCACCATCAGCAGCGCAGGGAAACAATGTACTTTATCGGTACTTTGTCCTACACACTTATAAAAGCAATAGATCGTATATGCTTTGGCCTACATATAAATAAACAATCATGAAAAAAAATCTGTCAAAGCGAACCCGTTTTAGCCATTTGCGCATAGTGGAAAATATTAGAGTGTGACACATCCAAGGCTCTCTGCTAGTGTGAAGGAGAACAGCTATTTTACAAGGACTAGGATAAATAAATGTTCACAGAGTGATAACAGTGATACTATGTGTTATAGAGGGGATTGTGCCCGGATATGAACACAGGTGTGCCTTGAGATTTCGGCTTAGTCTTTGGTGTGCCTTGACCACAGAAAGTTTGGGAACCACTGCTGTAGATAACGCATGGAAGCTCCGATTGGCTCAAATGAAGTGTCAATCGAAAGGTCAGAGTTCGGCATCCATCTTAGAAGCGTCGAAACAGCGCTGAATGCTCGAGCTATTAGCTGTGTCTCAATTCAGGGGCTGCAGCCTTTGGAGGCTGCATTTGTAGACCGATTATGTCACAAGGGCCGCGACAGGGGTGTCCCATTTCAGCGAATCCTTCAAATGCAGCCGACAATGCAGCCTTCTTTTGCCGTATTTGAGGATACATTTGATGTATCCTTCACGGCCTCAGGTATCCCAAGATTCATTGTGCGCCCAGAGAAGTTTTGTTTCCAATGAGAAATGGCGCCCCTCGACCCAGCAGTAACGGCAAATGGATATACTTTTAAATGTAAGTATTGGGTTTCAACTCGCTCGAATTGCTAACGATACAAATGTTATAAGATCAAAGGAACTTAGAACATAAAACCTTAGAATATAAAATTTGCTGCTGGATTTAGATGGGCTGCCACAATAAAGCCCCTTGTGTCTCCTGATGCATAATCTGGGGTGGTCTCCAGAGTGTGTATGACATGTTCCTCCACCGTCTAAAATTCATTATGCGCCAGTGATAAAGCATATCTTCAATTAAGTTTGAAAATAAAAAAAGGAAAGTATTATCTCTGGTTCCGTTCTCTGGGAAAAAATGCTAAAGTTCCTAAATTCCTAAATTTCCCTCTGGATTATTAAATTATTATTAAAAAAATTGATAACTTCTTAGAGTTGTTAGGTGACAGGAGCGGCAAAAGGTAGGGGCGTGAACAGTTGGTGACGTACCAGATGTACCGGACGTAGACCGGATCGTCTCATTTTGTATATGGAGGACCCGGCCTCCAAAGACCTGCAGCCCCTTAATTGAGACACAGCTATTACGTTTTTACCGAGTATGATCACAAAATGTTACACATCGATCAGCTGTTCATGGGTTTCTGACGATGTGATGGTGTTCACGATGGATATATTTTTACTGGAATCGATCTATTGGACCTCTGCAATGACACAGGAGTGTTTATTTTTGGATTATTACTGATTACAGGATTATTATGAGACTTCATAGGTGAGTTGGCTCAAAGTTACTATTTTGATTTTCGGTTTGCTTGCTAGTGTGAGATGCCTACTGTACTTGCTGTTGTGAATGTGATCTCAAAACCATTTTGCTCACTAAGCTTTCTAACAGTATATGGCATTGGGTACCACATCCAGCGTGTGTTGGGAAACGAACCCGGGTCTCCTGCGTGGTAGGCAGACTCTCTACCACTGTGCTACCCAGGAGTGATAGGCTCAGATGCAGAGACAGACACAGGCTTGGGATCGCCGGTTGGAGGGTCCATTCCCAGGGTCTGGCTCCCTCTTCTGGGCCTGGCGAACCAGTGACTCGACTCCCCATCGGACAGGAGCCACAATCCTCGAGCTCGGGAGGATGGGTACTGGAACTCTCTCACCATCTGACCTGTGAAACAGTCTAGAGAGTGCATCAGGCTTCTGGTTCTTCGAACCGGGGCGGAAGGACAAAACAAAATCAAATCTATTAAAAAAAAGAGCCCATCTTGCCTGCCTGGGGTTGAGACGTTTGGCCCTCTGAATGTACTTGAGGTTTTTGTGGTCGGTCCAAACAACAAAAGGGTGTTGGGCCCCCTCCAGCCAGTGGCGCCACTCCTCCAAAGCCATCTTGATAGCCAGGAGCTCACGATCTCCAACATCATAGTTCCTCTCAGCAGGTGAAAGGCGAGCAGAGAAGAAGGCACAGGGATGGAGTTTGCCATCAGCTGGACGCTGGGAGAGCACAGCCCCCACTGCCACAAACGAAGCGTCCACCTCAACCATGAGGGAGGGGTCGGGTAAGGTAAGGATGGGGGCGGAGGAAAATCTCCCCTTCAGATCCTGGAAGGCCCGCTCTGCCACTGAAGACCACTTAAAGGGGGCAGATTTCTTCTTGGTGAGATCGGTCATGGGAGCGGCAACAGCACTGAAGTTCCTGATAAACTTCCTATAAAAATTGGCAAAGCCAATGAACCGTTGTACCTCCTTGACCGAAGAGGGTTGGGGCCAATTCCGGACAACTTGAGTCTTCTTGGGGTCCGTGCTGAGACTCCCTTTGGACAGGATGAAGCCCAAAAAGGACACCTCGGAGACATGGAATTCACACTTCTCAGGTTTGACAAAGAGGTGGCTTTCCAACAGGAGCTGGAGGACGACTCTGACATGATGGACATGTTCATGGAGGGACTGAATCAAAATGTCATCCAAATAAACAAAGACAAAACGGTTCAACGTCTCTCTCAATACCTCGTTGATGAGTGCCTGGAACACTGCCGGGGTGTTGGTTAAGCCAAACGGCATCACTAAGTACTCGTAGTGGCCCGTTGGTGTGTTGAACGCCGTCTTCCACTCGTCACCGTCCCTGACCCGGACCAAGTGGTAGGCGTTACGGAGGTCCAATTTGGTGAAGACTGTTGCCCCTTGGAGGAGTTCAAAAGTGGTGGTCATTAAAGGCAAGGGGTAACGGTTCCTCACCGTGATCTTGTTTAACCCTCTGTAATCTATGCATGGCCTGAGGCCGCCGTCTTTCTTCCCAACAAAAAAGAATCCGGCACCAGCCGGGGAGGACGAGGGGCGAATGATCCCAGCAGTCAGGGAGTCCTTGATATAATCCTCCATAGCTTGGGTCTCGGCGGGTGACAGGGAGAAGATCCTACCTCGTGTAGGGAAAGAGCCTGGAAGGAGATCAATGGCACAGTCAAAGGGCCTATGAGGGGGCAGGGAAGTGGCCCTCCTCTTGCTAAATACCTCAGCTAGGTCGTGGTACTCTGAGGGGACTCGGGACAACTCGAGAGAGCTAGGAAGCTTAGGGGCTGGAGGCACAGCCCTCGTGAGGAGACAGGAGGACTTGCAATTGGGACCCCACTCAACCACAGTTCTTGAGGACCAATTGATGTGAGGGCTGTGGTGAGATAACCAGGGGAACCCTAGCACAACAGGGAACTCGGGAGAATTAATAAGATTAAACTGAATCTTTTCGTGATGATTGCCAAACATAGACAAAACAGGAGAGGAAATATGAGTCACAGTACCCTGTCCCAAGGGCCTACCATCCAAGGCGGTCACTGAGAGTGGATGGTCCAGCCTGGAGATGGGCAGGTGAAGGGCCCTGGCAAGGGTGAGATCCAAGAAATTCCCTGCAGCGCCAGAGTCAATGAGGGCCTGAAGAGGATGATATTGGTTCCCCCAGGAGATGGTGACCGGGAGCTGCAGGCACGAAGTCGAGGCTGAGGGAGTAAGGGTCGCACCCGTCACAGTTCTCCCTCTCCTGGACGGGGCTGGGCTTCCCGCAAGCTCGGGACATGAGGAACGAAAGTGGTTAGGACCTCCACAATAGAGGCAGCGTCTCTCCCTCATCCTCCGGTTCCGTTCTGTCTGGGACAGGCGAGTACCGCCAAGCTGCATCGGCTCCTCAGGACAAGGTGGGTTATTCTGAGGTTCCTGAGGCCACTGAAGCGGAACGGAGGTTGAAGCTGTGACTCCGGAACTGGGGCGACTGTCCATTTGTCGTTCACGACGCCTCTCCCACAGACGGTTATCGAGACGGATAGTCTGGTCAATTAGGGACTCCAGGTCTGACACTGGATCTTTAGCTGCCAGCTCATCCTTGATTCCGCCACAGAGGCCATGCCGGAACGCTGTCATCAGAGCCCTCTCATTCCACCCACTCACAGGAGCCAGGGTTCGGAAGAGCACAGCATACTCTGCCACACTAGAGCCGCCTTGACGCAGCTGGAACAGTCTGTTACCAGCGTCTTTACCTCCTACTGGATGGTCGAAAACCCGGCGCATCTCATCGGTAAAGGCCCTGTAGTCATTACAGGAAGGGCCCTGCTGTTCCCAGACGTTCCCATGACCGGGCCTTTCCAGTCAGGAGAGTGATGATGTAGGCGATACGAGAGCGCTCTGAAGGGAAGTAGGAAGGTTGAAGCTCAAAGGTGAGAGAGCATTGGGCTAGGAAAGCCCGGCAGTCCTTGTGGTTACCCTCATACCTCTCGGGAGCAGGGAGCCGTGGTTCAGACGGAAGCTTCTTTGGGTCTCCCCGCGTCAACATATAACATCCACGGTCTTCGGGTCAATAATGTAATGTAATGTAATGGGTGGTAGCCACAAAACCCTTCTATTGTCTGCCTGAAAGAAACAAAACTTACCGTATTTTCTGCACTATAAGGTGCACTTAAAAGCGCACTTAAAAGCGCACTTAAAAGCGCACTTAAAAGCGCACTTAAAAGCGCACTTAAAAGCGCACTTAAAAGCACACTTAAAAGCACACTTAAAAGCACACTTAAAAGCACACTTAAAAGCACACTTAAAAGCCTTTAATTTTCTCAAAAAGCGACAGTGCGCCTTATAATCCGGAGCGCTTTATATATGGATTAATTCTGGTTGTGCTTACTGATCTCGAAGCGATTTTGTGTGGTACACGGCGCTCTGTCAAAATGTTTTAGTACGACTTTGGTAAACTACAAAGCCGCACCGCTTGCAGCATTACGGCTACTGTAGTCAGGAGTAATACATACTGTGCTTCACCATAATATTACAGTGTGTGTGTAAGGACCCCAAAATGGCACCTGTCAAGAGACACGCTTACGACGCGGACTTCAAACTCAAGGCTATCAGTCACGCAGTAGAACATGGGAATAGAGCAGCTGCGAGAGAATTCAACATTAATGAATCAATGGTACGGAAGTGGAGGAAGCAAGAAGATGACCTGCGCCAAGTAAAGAAGACCACACAGAGTTTCCGAGGGAACCAAGCGAGATGGCCACAGTTAGAGGACAAAATTGAACAGTGGGTTATTGAACAGAGAGCAGCGGGTAGAAGCGTCTCTACAGTCTCTATTCGACTGAAGGCAACAGCGTTAGCACGGGACATGAATATCAATGACTTTCGAGGCTTTCCTTCTTGGTGCTTTCGTTTTATGAAAAGACATAATCTCTCCATCCGCACACAAACTACCGTCTCGCAGCAACTGCCAAAAGATTACGAAGAAAAGCTGGCCACTTTCCGCGCATACTGCAAAAACAAGATCACTGAAAAAAAGATCCGGCCAGAGCACATCACCAACATGGACGAGGTTCCCCTCACCTTTGATATCCCCGTGAACCGCACCGTGGAGAAAACAGGGACCAGAACGGTGTCTATACGCACCACAGGGAACGAGAAGTCATCCTTCACTATAGTTCTCGGTTGCCAGGCTAATGGCCAGAAACTTCCACCCATGGTCATTTTTAAGAGGAAGACTTTGCCAAAAGAAAAGTTTCCAGCCGGCGTCATCATCAAAGCTAACCCGAAGGGCTGGATGGACGAGGAAAAGATGAGTGAGTGGCTGAAAGAAATTTACGTCAAGAGACCGGATGGCTTTTTCCACAAATCTCCGTCCCTATTGATCTGCGACTCCATGCGCGCCCATCTCACCGATGTTGTCAAAAACAAAGTGAAGCAAACTAATTCGGAGCTTGCCATCATTCCGGGTGGATTAACTAAAGTACTCCAGCCGCTAGATATTGGTGTCAACAGGTCGTTCAAAGTTAAACTGCGAGCTACGTGGGAGCAGTGGATGACAGAAGGCGAACACACATTCACCAAGACAGGGAGACAGCACCGGGCGACTTACGCTACTATCTGCCAATGGATCGTGGATGCCTGGGCTAAGGTATCAGTCTCAACTGTGGTCCGAGCTTTCACGAAGGCCGGAATCATCACTGAACTGCCAGGTAACAGCAACGACACTGACTCGGATAATGACGAGAGGGATCCGGGCATGCTGGATGCCGTAATCGCCCAACTGTTAAACTCGGACACTGAAGATGAAGAATTTGAGGGATTTGTGGACGAGGAATGAACTGAAAAAGTGAGTGTATTGTGTTGTATTTTACGTGTTACAACTGAACAAGGTTGGGAGTTATTGTGAACACGTTTAATAAAGTTTGACTGACTGACTTACCTGACTGTTTTGTTTCGCTTAATGCGCCTTATAGTCCGGTGCGCTTTATATATGAAAAAAGATCGAAAATAGACTATTCATTGACAGTGTGCCTTATAATCCAGTGCGCTCTATAGTGCGGAAAATACGGTAATACAAAATATTGATTGAATTGTTAGTAATGAAGAACAAACTATGATCAGTAGGATTTTTTGGGTTTATAACTACTTTAGAATGGTTGAACATGAGCCGGGTCAAATTGACCCAAAGACCCTGGGACTAAAAGATGAACATCCTACCAGTATACTGTATAATTGTAGTAATTTGTAACACCAGATTTTGTCGAGACATGCAGACTTTTGTCCAGTGTACCTGTGAATCAAGAAATTCTGAACTTAGATTCCTTTTAGTTATGATCGTGTATTTGGATGCCACTAGGGCTGTCAAATTTGTGCGTTAATTTCGATTAATTAATCACATAAAAAATCACGTGAGATTAATCGCGCTTTTAGATGAACCTTGACCCTTTACGTCAACCGACGCGCCACTGCCACAGCAGCCTCGTCGACATGATGGAAGCGGATGATAAAACGTTACTTGGCCCAGTGAATGGAAAGTTTACATTTAATAAACTCTCGGATGTAATAATAATAATAATAATAATAATTATAAATTGTATTTGTAAAGCGTCTTTCAAAGCTAAAAGCAATCTCAAGGCGCTAGCAATCTCAAGGTGCTAGCAGATGTAACTGTTGATGCACCGCTCTGTGCGATTCCTGCAGCAAAGAATGTTCGAACCATCGGACAACTTCAAGCCTGAAATATCACCTCAACGTAAAGCAATTAGCAGTTAGCTCGGAGCTAGCTAGCACCGCTGCTGATCCTAAAGGCGTCAAATGACATAATCTTTAAATATATTGTTTATTGTGCAATCAAAGATGTTATGCCAGATTTTAAATTGCACTTTATGTCAAACTGATGGTCTGTGTTGTCTAAGATAATTGTAGCAAACAAGATATTGGAGAAATAGTATTGAAATAAAAGACATGTTAACCTTTAAATTTATAATGCCTACTCATTGATTCACTCATCTTGCAAATCCATTTGAATATTTTGAAATGCTTTTCACAGTAAATATTGATATATGCGATTAATTTAGATTAATTAATAAAGCTGACGAAATATAACAAAAAGAAGACAACACATAACTTAAAAAACACAAACCAGATAAGACACGAGAAACCACGAGGGAAGCACGCGGCAACATGGGGGTAACATGAAGATGATCCGACAAGGAACACTGGGACAGACAGGGATATATATATACACAGACAGTAAACGAGGGAACCAGACACAGCTGGGGGAGAACGGTAAAGACACAAGGGCAGGGTAGATGGACACAGGAGGATCAAATCAACAATCACAATCAACAATCGCGGGCGGAGCGCTCAGGAGACCGGGCTGGAGGCAGGCGGAGCCGCTCAGGATACCGGGCTGGAGGCCTGTTGAGAGATTGGGCTGGAGGCGGGCGGAGAGTCCAGGCTGGAGGTGGATGGAGCCGCTCAGGAGGAGGCACTGGGGTCTCGAGAGGCGAAGGCACTGAGGTCTCGAGAGTCGAAAGCACTGAGGTCTTGAGAGGCGAAAGCACTGAGGTCTCGAGAGGCGAAAGCACTGGGCCAACGGTCCGGCAGCAGCGGGAACTGGGGTCTGCAGAGTTCTGGTAGCAGCGGGAACTGGGGTCTGCAGAGGTCTAGCAGCAGGAACGGAGGACTGTCGCGGGCCGGAAGCAAGAGCGGGGTCTGTCGGGTCCGGCAGCAGGATCGGGGGTCTGTCGCGGTCCGGGCAGCAGGAACAGTAGTCTGTCTTTTCCACTCTCCATGGATACACATGAGTGTATGCAAGATAATATAGTTTGTCACCCAAAATCTCAGCTGGGTCCATACTTTGGTCTGATCGTTCTGTCTCAAGTTAAGTTATATATATAAGATATATTTAAACATGGAACATTATTTATTTATGTTCTCAATCTATTTCAACATTTGAAAGTCAGAGTTATCACATCTCTGATATTTTTGTAAATATATTTATTGACAGTTTTGTATGAATGAGCACATTTGTAGCATTTTGTTCAAAATTGTATTTTAGTACAAAGTATCACTTCTGTAAAATTTTTAGGAAATCATTAACTGTCACATCTTCACATCATATCCTGTTTGTACAAGACACTAACTTTGTAACATCGGAGAGAGTGGAGATGACATCGGAACCTTTCTTCTTGTCTTAGAACAGTGTTTTCAATAACCATCATTGCACCTTTCAAGACCTCTCCGTCCGAAAAGGCTTTCTTGTACTTTATTTTAAAAGCTCTCAATAATAATAATAAAAATAATAATAATAATAATAATAATAATAATAATAATAATAATAAACTTTATTTGTATAGCACCTTTCATACAAGAATTGCAGCCCAAAGTGCTTCACAGCAAATACATAAAAATTAGTACAAGTTTAGACAGAGCATTTACAGTACAATAATCACAGTGTTGATGTAAATGAGTGTGAAGTAGCATTAAAAAATAATATGAAATAGCAGAATTAAAATAGTATATAATAGCTGGATTAAAATAGTATAAAGTTGCAGAATTAAAATAGTATGCCTGCCGGGAAACCACATTCATCACACCATTCTCATAAATGTTTTAAACTATCAGAGCCAGGAGATCAACAACAGGCCCCTGTGGCCTTTCAACTGGTTTACTCCCTTTGCTACCCATTCTTGGTAGTCTTTCCGTTTCATAAACAAACCCCAGTTTGTTAAGTTTCATGAAATCTATCGGTTAAAGCCAGTTTTTCTCCAATAATGTTCTTTAAGCTTTCACTTTTCCACTAATTGTGTAAAGAACATGCAAACCCATTTATCAGAGAAACCTCCTCTTTTTCCCGTGGTAACACAGTCTATTTGATCTCAAGTTTTTCAAAAATACACACTCAATTTATCGAAGTTACCTTTACACATTCAATGTTAAATCAGTTATAGCAAAAATGAACAGTACAGAATGAAATCATTTAAATTAGTTTAAAGTGGCATAGATTAGCAGAATAATAAAAAAAAATCACCATTAAAAGGCTAAAGTAAAGAGATAAATAGCAGAATTAAAATAGTCTTTACAGAATAAAAGCATTTAGTAAAATATACATTAAAAGGCTAATAGTAAAGAGATAAAACAGCAGCTTTAATAAAAGCATTTAAATGAGTTTAAAGTGGCATAAAGTAGCAGCATTAAAGATTGTATAAAATATCACCATTGAAAAGCTAAAGTGAAGAAATATGTTTTTAGCTTACCTTTCAAAATATTGAGAGAGCTTGCCTCCCTAATGTCTACAGGTAAAGTGTTCCATAGCTTTGGTGCATAATTGCAAAAGGCTGCATCCCCGATTTTCTTTTGGGTGTTTCTGGGAACATTTAATAAACCAATAATTCACAGAAGTTGATTCAACTCAAGATCCCAAAGTTTCCAGAGATGCCAAATCTGTCAGGATGAATTCTGAAGAAATGTGAACAAGACATCTAGAATATTTATTTTAGGAATAGTGGAGTCAAAAACTCAAAGCATCTTCAGTTTAAATTGTTCAGTCAGTATCATCAGCATATAGCTTCATAAAGATGTTGCAAACGGTGAATATATTTGTTAGTTTTGATAGTTGAAATATATATTTATTCATTGTATTCATGTATTATTTATTATCATCAGTTAAAAAACATGGAGAATATAACATGAAATTCAGCAGTTTAAGAGAGAGACTGAATTATACAGTGTAGGATCGAACGCCTAATGTCCGCGCTACATGTGGGAAGCAGACGTTCGGCTGTGCAGGCAGCGGGAGTAACGTTTTCACCGTGTATAAACAAAATATCTCACACATTGATCAGCTGATTTCAAATATTGCAACAGCTGTTCATGGGCTTTTATGGACGTGACGATGTTGGTGATCAATATCTTTTTACCGGAAACGATTGTTTGAACTTTTGGCAATGACACAGGAGTGTTATTTTTGGATTATTACTGATTACAGGATTAGTATGAGGCTTCATAGGTGAGTTGGCTCAAAGTTTTGATTTTGATTTTGAGTTTAATTGCTATTTTGAGGCGCTGATTGTACCTGCTGTTGTGATTGTGATCTCATAATCTAAATAGATGAGATTATAAGCTTTTTACAAAGATGTGACATGGGTACCACATCCAGCATGGTGGACTGCACACAACACATGGCAAAATAAAACTCCTGCTGGGCCTGCCGTGGGCAGTCCACACTGTAAGAGGTTAAACATGTAAGATCTACAGTAGTACCAGAGAGTCAGTGAACTGACCTGAGAGTCTCCAGTCTGCAGTTTGGACTCTCCAGAAAGTCACACAGCAGCTTCACTACTGAATCTTGCCGCTCGTTGTAACTCAGCTCCAGCTCTCTCAGATGAGAGGGGTTGGACTTCAGAGCTGAGACCAGATAAGCCCAGCTGACAGACTGTGGCCCCTCAATCTGAATAAAGAAAACATGATTGAAATAATTCAAGGTTTAATAATCTGTTCAGAGCTGAAAAAGTTTAGAAAGTGGAAACTCCAAACAGGTTAAAAATTGTTACATACAAACAATGAAAAAGAGCTCTCATTAATATTAATGACAACGTGCTTCTACTTGAATAAAAAAGCAGTGACGTCACATCCTAAACTCTGCCAGCTCCACCAGTGGATCCAACGATACAAACTCATCATGTGCAGACAACTAAAAAGCTGATTCAACTCAAGATCCTAAAGTTTTCCGGAGATGCCAAATCTGTCAGGATGAATTCTGAAGAAATGTGTACAAAAGACATCTAGAATATTTATTTTAGGAATAGTGGAGTCAAAAACTCAAAGCATCTTCAGTTTAAACTGTTCAGTCAGTATCATCAGCAAACAGCTTGAACATATAACATAAAGATGTTGGAAAAAGCAAACAGTGAATATATTTGTTAGTGTTTGATAGTTGAAAGAGATATTTATTCATTGTATTCATGTATTATTTATTATCATCACTTAAAAAACATGGAGAATATAACATGAAATTCAGCAGTTTAGACAACATTGACAACAGCTCAACATTGCTCCGCCACATTCACTGAACTAAACCACTGAAGAGGAAAACAGACTTTAGCATCAGGACACTCAGTGTGGATTGTGACGGCCTCAGAGGTGGCCTTATCCTGTCCTTCCCATGTTGTGTGCTTAACCTGTGTTTCAGGAGGTTGATTGGTGGAGCTGAGACCTCGTCATCTCCTCATTACTGATTCAGCACAGCTGAGTAGGCTGGGCTCAGGCTATAAAGAGACCTGCAAGATCTTCTCTGTCTCTTCCATCGGGCTGCTGCCTGTTATTTATATTGTGCTTTGTGGATCATTTTACTTAAATTAAACCATATAGAAAAGGTATAAAAAAGCTATTAGGTAAAGTCTCTGGCTTGCCTTTAGAGGAGGAGGAGAGTATTAGATTTGGGAGGCCTCAGTCTATAATTTTGGCTGTTGGTTGTGATTAAGAGCAGTTTGTCTGTCTAGGCATAGGTTAGTGAATGTTTTCCTGAGCTGCTATTGGGGAGTTGAGGGCTGGTAAATAATTTGGAATCCATATTCCTGTTAGGCATAAGCAATGTGACACACTGGCTGTGTCTATTGATCTCTTTTCTATTTTTGTTTGTTATTTTTGTGCAGTAAGTGGTTAGAGCATTGCTCGGGGGCACTTCTAGGACTGATTTTCAGCATGCTGGAAGTTAACCGGGTTGCTGGTTTTTGTGCTTAATCCATCCCACCACAATCCTGCATGAAGACTAGGGTGGAGTGAGTCAGTTAGTATTGGTTAAATAGGTAGCCAGAGGGATTGGGTTCCATAGTTAAAACAGCTGTTAAACCCTGTTGCATTAGTGTTGGAGGACTTTGTGTTTGTAGTTATGGCTACTGTGGACTACAAAGAGGAATCCTGGTCTGCGTTCATCTCATTTTGATCATGCGTGTAACTATTGCCATGAGAGGGGACACTGGAAAGCAGAGTGTCCTCTACTAGAAAGTAGGCTAAATCGCACGGGTGGTAAATATATTAGACCAGTTGCTTTCAGTGTTCCAAGTAGGAAAATTCCAGTTGTTTCAGAGGAGGTGCTTGATTCAGTTAAATCTGAAACTGGAAAATATTCTGGTTTTGAAGCTTTTGTGTCAGATGGGGTTGTATCTCTCACTGGGAATGATATTAAAGTGCCTGTGAAAATTCTACGAGATACAGGCGCTAAGGATTAATTTATTCTAGCTTCCGTGTTGCCCTTTTCTCAGGACTCTGATACTGGTGATTGTGTGCTGGTAATGGGAATGGGCTTAACCACTCTGTGTGTTCCTTTGCACAGAGCCAATCTGTGTTGTGGCCTTTTGGCTGGTGAGGTCCACATTGGGGTCTGGCCTGCCTTGCCTATCGATGGGATAGATATCATTATGGGAAATGATTTGTCTGGTAACTGGGTTTGGGCTGATGGTCAGGATGGCTCCCCATCTGTTAAGTCTACTCCTTTGTTGCAAGAACCAGATAAGTGTCAACAGGAATTCCCTGAGGTCTTCACAGTTTGTGCTGTGACACGGGCAATGACTAGTGCTAGGTCAGATTCTTCCATTGAGGAGGAAGAGTGTGATTTTAGAAAGAGTTGCATGTACCTGAATCTCTTCCCATCTCACAGCAGGAGCTTAGTGGTGAACAGCGAGCTGCTTTGAGTGAGCTGTTTGACCAGGTGCGGCGTAGCAATGACGCTAAAAGTGCAGCTTTTGGGTATTTCCTGCAGAGTGAGGTGCCCAAGGGTTTTGATTGTGTGGGTGATCCTGTAGTTCAAATAGTGGTGCCAACTAAGTATTGAAATACAGTTTTGAAATGTTCGCATTTGGGAGTTAAGCAAACTTATTGTCACATTTTGCGTTACTTCTTTTGGCCTCGTCTTAAACGTGATGTGGCAGCTTACATTAAGACTTGCCATACCTGTCAAGTAACAGGTAAACCAAATCAATCTATTAAGCCTGCCCCACTTTATCCAATCCCTGCAGTGGACCACCCATTTGATCACTTGATCATAGACTGTGTTGGGCCGTTGTCAAAGTCTGTTGACTGTGATGTGCCAGGTAACCCGTTATCCTGCTGCCTACCCCTTGCGTACTATCACAGCCAAGTCTGTAGTTAAGGCCTTAACTCAGTTTATTACAATATTTGGAATACCGAAGATCATTCAGAGTGACCAAGGGTCAAACTTCTCATCACATTTTTTCTCCCAAGTTCTTAAGCAACTTAACATCAAACATAACCAAGCATCTGCTTATCATGCCAAAAGCAAGGTGCTCTAGAACAATTCCATCAAACTCAAGTCGTTGTTGCGAGCATATTGCATAGAGATTAACAAGGACTGGGAGGAAGGTTTGCCATGGTTGCTGTTTGCTGCAAGGGAGGTGTGTCAAGAGAGTACTGGGTTCAGTCCTAATGACCTCGTCTTTGGTCACAAGGTGCGTGGACCTTTGGCAGTACTTTGTGATGAGTGGGTTACAGATGAACCCCCTCCAAACTTGATAGATTATGTGAATGGTTTCCGACACAGGTTATATATGGCTGGTGAACTGGCAAAACAAAAACTGGAAAAATCTCAGGCGAGGATGAAGTATTGGTATGACCAGCGCTCTGAGACACAGCAGTTTAGTGAGGGTGACCAAGTACTAGCTTTGTTGCGATGATGGGATCGCCATTCCAAGCAAAGTTTGTTGGTCCATATACTGTAGTGCGTCAGCTGTCGGAACAAAACTATCTAATTGCTACGCCAGACCGCAGGAAAACAAACCAACTTTTCCATATACATTTGTTGAAACCATATTATGTTCGTGCATCATCTCAGGTTAAATCCTCCTCCTGAAGTGTGTCCTGTTTTGACTGTTGGTACTGTGGCGCAGACGGCATTTAGTGGGGGGGAAGATGTGACAGCACCTGATGATGCGTTACTGCGGGGGCGTTTGAAGAACTTGGAATCACTTCAGAACTTAGATAGTTTGTTGGCTCACTTGACCGAGGGAAAGCGTGCTGAGTTGGTGGAACTGTTGAGAAGTTATCCATCCCTATTTGCGGACACGCCTTCAAAAACACATCTGATTGAGCATGATATTGATGTAGGCGACGCAAAACCAGTTCGTCAACGATTTTATCTCGGAAGAGAAAAGAATAGTAATTGATGGTGAAGTTAAGTATATGCTTGATAATCATGTCGCTGTACCCTCTTCTAGTTGGGCTTCATCATGTTTGTTGGTAGAAAAATCTGATAAATCACCAAGATGTTGTACAGATTATCGCAAAGTAAATGCTGTGACAAGGTCTGATTCCTATCCATTGCATTGTGTCAAGGACTGTATTGACCAAGTTGGTGCAGCTAAGTATGTGAGCAAGTTTGATCTATTGAAGGGGTACTGGCAGGTGCCATTAACCCCAAGGGCTCAAGAAATATCTGCTTTCATCACACAATCTGGCCTGTTTTCTTATACAGTCATGGGTTTTGGATTACGTAATGCTCCCGCTATATTTCAACGACTCATGAATGTGGTCGTTAATGGACTTGAAGGTTGTGCTGTATATTTAGATAATGTGGTTATATACAGTAATACCTGGGAGGATCATGTGAAATGTATTCATGCTTTGTTTCAACGACTAGCCGAGGGACTGTAAATTTAACGAAATGTGAGTTTGCAAAAGCCACTGACATATCTTGGTAAGGTGGTGGGTCAGGGTCATGTGCGACCTGTTGGTGCCAAAGTTTCAGCTAAGGACGAATTCCTTGTTCCCACCACTAAAAAGGAACTAATGAGGCTTTTCGGTTTGGTTGGATATTACTGCTGTTTTTGCCGGAATTTCTCAACGGTGGTCGCTCCTCTAACTGACTTGCTGAAGGCCAAATCAAAATTTATTTGGTCTTCCTTATGTCAGCAAGCTTTTGGTAACGTGAAAGCTTTGTTGTGTTCTGCACCAGTCATTTTAGCTCCCCGATTGGACCAGCCTTTCAAGCTTCATGTGGATGCAAGCCATATTGGAGCAGGGGCCATACTCCTCCAAACTGATAAACAAGGGATTGAACGTCCAGTTAGCTTCTTTTCCAAAAAGTTCAACTCCTGCCAGCTGAATTACTCAGTGATAGAAAAATGAGCACTGGCAATGATCTTGGCTTTGCGGCACTTCCATGTCTACCTTGACTCTGGAATGCCAATTGTAGTATTTACCGATCATAACCCACTCACTTTTTTGAACTCTCTACAGAACCCGAATCAAAGGCTCATGCGGTGGGCCCTGTTTTTGCAGCCTTACAACCTGGACATCCACCATATTAAGGGAAAAGATAATGTTATGGCGGATGCTTTATCCCGTGCACCTTTGTAACCTTTCACAAGTTACCCTGTACTTGACTAACGTTTGTTGTACATTGTCCTCTGCAGTTTTGGTTTCCCTTCCTCTTAAATTGCTTCCAGGCACCAAGGTTGCTGAGGTTGGAGTTGTCGAGTATGGAGAAGGAGTGTTAAGTTGTGTTTGATAGGGGGATTGTTTCGGCCAAGCACCTTTTAGATAAATAATGTGTGGTTAATTGTTGGTAGGGTCCAGGGTAGGAACACTGTCTTATGGGGGGAGTGAGGTGGCCTTCCCATGTTGTGTGCTTAACCTGTGTTTCAGGAGGTTGATTGGTGGAGCTGAGACCTCGTCATCTCCTCATCACTGATTTAGCACAGCTGAGCAGGCTGGACTCAGGCTATAAAGAGACCTGCAAGATCTTCTCTGTCTCTTCCATCGGGCCTGCTGCCGGCTATTTATATTGTGCTTGTGCTTTGTGGATCATTTTACTTAAATTAAACCATATAGAAAGGTTATTCGATTGTGTGGTCTCCCTCCTTGTCACCTCCTCTTGAGCCAGGTTGTGACAGGATCAGTATAATATCAGCTTTATGTCTGCACTTTAGTGTCAACACAACTTTCACACCTCAGCACAGAAGTAAAAGATGCTGAACTGACCTGAGAGTCTCCAGTCTGCAGTTTGGACTCTCCAGAAAGTCAGACAGCAGCTTCACTGATGAATCCTGCAGCTCGTCGTAACTCTCTCACATGGGAGGGGTTGGACTTCAGAGCTGAGGCCAGAGGAGCCCAGCTGATCTCTGACAGACTGCGGCCCCTCAATCTGAATAAAGAAAACATGATGATAATTACTTTACTTCAGAAAGTAAACTTCGTCAGTGTACACTAATATTAGTTCAGATGATCTTCTGTATACAGATGTGACCGTTTATCAAACGTAAACATAAATGTACTTTAATAACTAACAGTGGACATTTGCTACAGTTGCTTTAAGAAACAGTCGTCTTTTGTGACTGCAGACTAAATTTAGTACAAGAAAAGTGAAAATATGAACAAAAGGAAATTTACAACTTGTAATGTAAGTTATTTATGTACATAAATTAGGTCCAATTGTTCATTAAACATGTAAGATCTACAGTAGTACCAGAGAGTCAGTGAACTGACCTGAGAGTCTCCAGTCTACAGTTTGGACTCTCCAGAATGTCACACAGCAGCTTCAATGTTGAATCCTGCAGCTTGTCGTAACTCAGCTCCAGCTCTCTCAGATGGGAGGGGTTGGATTTCAGAGCTGAGACCAAAAAAACATTTACTTTCTCTATTTACGTCATACTTCACAATATTCAGCCATTTGAAAAATAAAGGACAACATTATAATTACAATGTCTTCACCTGTCTGCAAATTATATTTACTACATGAGCTACAGTCAGTGAACTGACCTCAGCGTCTCCAGTCTACAGTTTGGACTCTCCAATCCATCAGACAGCAGATACACTTCCTAAATCCTGAGGCCACGACTTCAAATTCAGTCTCTGACATTTCACATCCAGAAAGTCTGTCATGGCACATATATTACAAAATGTGTTATTATGAAAGAGGAAACATATTTATTTCATGCATTTGATGACAAAACATTTGCTGTTAGCTAATTAATATATTTATTGAGTTTAATATATGCATTGTCTTCCCCGTCAGCTCCTGTGGACTCGTCTCATGTCCCTCATCATACTTCTGCTTCTTCCTCTTCGTCTGAACCAGCAGGAAGTGTGAGTACATGTCAGTGAGGGTCTGGGGCAACTCTCCTCTCTGGTCTATAGTCAACATGTGGTCCAGAACTGTAGCAGTGATCCAGCAGAAGACGGGGATCAGACACATGATGTGAGAGATGATTCTGCCAGACAGTTCTTCATCATTGAATCTCCTCCTGAAGACCTCCTCCTTCTGGACGTCAGTGAAGTCTCGTACTTCTGTTACCCTGTCCACACGTGCAGTAGGGATCTGATTGGCTGCTGCAGGTCGGGAAGTTATCCAGACGACAGCTAAAAACATATCTTTTTACTTTAGCCTTTTAATAGTGATATTTTATATCTCTTTACTTTAGCCATGGTGATATCTTATATATTTTTATCTTAGCCTTTTAATGGTGAATTATTACTGGTTTAACATTGAATGTGCAAAGGTAACTTCGATACATTTTCAGAATGTGTATTTTTGAAAAACTTGAGATCAAATAAACAGTTTTACCACGGGAAAAAGAGGAAGTATCTCTGATAAATGTGTTTACATGTTCTTTACACAATTAGTGGAAAAGTGAAAGGCTAAAGAATATATTGGAGAAAAATGGCTTTAACCGATAGGTTTCATAAAACTTAACTGCATTTCTTAACTATACTCTACTGTATTTCTTTACTGTACTCTACTGTGTTACTTTACTGTACTCTACTGCGTATGTTTACTGAACTCTACAGCATTACTTTACTCTACTGTATTTCTTTACTGTACTCTACTGAGTTACTTTAATGTACTCTACTGCGTATCTTTACTGCACTCTACTGCATTTATTTACTACACTCTACTGCGTTTATTTACTGCACTCTACTTTGTTACTTTACTGTACTCTGCTGCGTATCTTTACTGCACTCTACTGCGTTTCTTTACTACACTCTACTGCGTTTCTTTACTGTTCTCTACTGTGCTTCTTTACTGTACTCTACTGCATTTCTTTACTGCACTCTACTGCATTTCTTTACTACACTCTACTGTATTTCTTTATTGTACTCTGTGTTTCTTTACTACACTCTACTGCGTTTATTTACTGCACTCTACTGCGTTTCTTTACTGTTCTTTTCTGTGTTTCTTTACTGTACTCTACTGTGTTTCTTTAATGTTCTTTACTGTGTTTCTTTACTGTACTCTACTGTGTTTCTTTACTGTTCTTTACTGTGCTTCTTTACTGTACTCTACTGCATTTCTTTACTGCACACTACTGTGTTTCTTTACTGCACTCTACTACGTTTCTTTACTGTACTCTACTGCATTACTTTACTGTACTCTACTGCATTTCTTTCATGTACTCTACTGTGTTACTTTACTGTACTCTACTGCGTTTCTTTACTGTTCTCTACTGTGCTTCTTTACTGTACTCTACTGCATTTCTTTACTGCACTCTACTGCGTTTCTTTACTGCACTCTACTGCGTTTCTTTACTGCACTCTACTGCGTTTCTTTACTGTACTCTACTGCATTTCTTTACTGCTCTCTACTGCATTTCTTTACTACACTCTACTGTATTTCTTTATTGTACTCTGTGTTTCTTTACTACACTCTACTGCATTTCTTTACTGCTCTCTACTGCATTTCTTTACTACACTCTACTGTATTTCTTTATTGTACTCTGTGTTTCTTTACTACACTCTACTGCGTTTATTTACTTATTTACTGCATTCTACTGCGTTTCTTTACTGTTCTTACTGTAGTTTCTTTACTGTACTCTACTGGGTTTTTCTCTACTGTTCTTTAATGTGTTTATTTACGTACTCCTACTGTGCTTGGTGACTATATATATATATATATATATATATATATATATATAATATATAGGATATATATATATATATATATATATATATATATATGATATATATAATATATATATATATATATATGTATATATATATATATATATGTATATATGTATATATATATATACTATATATATATATATTATATATATATGATATATGTATATATGTATTTCTATGTATATATATGTACATACATGACTCATCTTTTTCCAACTGAGATCCCCCCACTTAAAATATGTGAAAAGGGCAGAGACAAAACAAATAGTACAGAACATTTCTCATATTGAATAATCCAATTTAGTTTTTACAGAATACTGTATGTTCTTGCAACCCAATTACTCACAGAAAGAAGCTGATTGAGGAAAAAGATGAGAATGATGTAGCCAAAAAGCCTTTGAATTCATATCATTCAGTGTGCTACGTCTTGTGAGATGGCATCGTACCCCAACATCTGTGTGGTTTAGTGGGAAACATCAATATATGTTTGTTTCATGCACTCATCTTATTTTTATGCGTGGACTTAAGTAAAAATGACACACATATCTCCTTTCTAAGATTTAATACAAATTCACACATGTATGTTTATAATGAAATGAGTGAGAAATGAATAAAAATGAAACTCATGAATGAAAGTATATAATGTGAAGAGGTGTCAGTATTTTGATTGCTAAAAATAGTTTGTCCAAACCACTGGAAATAATTACAAGGAAAGGAGATCAAAGTATCTTGACTTCTCTGTAATAAGATAATGATGCTTGTCAATGTCTATAATCTTAACACTGGGCAAGCTTAATTTTTAACAAGGTTTCGGACATTCAATAGTAATTGGTGGAGATTTTAATGTAGCAGCTAAACCCAACTGACAGCTCACTTTCTGTAGCTTTTGATCAATTCCAGACAACGTGTATAACTGATATTTGGATGGTCAGGACTGTTGTTTTCCTGTGCTGCAGATACAGTATCTGTGTATCTGTATATAATACAGTACCATTAGTGAGACAGGGTGATCTACGCCAGGTTCTCCAAGTCTGTGTCGCTGCCTAACACACACTGTCCCTGTCTGTCCCTGCCTGTGTTCTGTCTGTGTTCTGTCCCTGTCTGTGTTCTGTCCCTGTCTGTGTTCTGTCCCTGCCTGTGCTCTGTCCTTGTATGTGTTCTGTCCCTGTCTGTATTCTGTCCCTGCCTGTCTTCTGTCCCTGTCTGTGTTATGTCCCTGTCTGTGTTCTGTCCCTGCCTGTGTTCTGTCTATGTTCTTGCCTGTGTTCTGTCTGTGTTCTATCCCTGCCTGTCCCTGCGTGTGTTCTGTCCCAGTCTGTGTTCTGTCCATGTCTGTGTTCTGTCCCTGTCTGTGTTCTGTACCTGTCTGTGTTATGTCCCTGTCTTTGTTATGTCTCTGTCTGTGTTCTGTCCCTGTCTGTGTTCTGTCCCAGTCTGTGTTATGTCCCTTTCTGTGTTCTGTCCCAGTCTGTGTTATGTCCCTGCCTGTGTTCTGTCCCTGTCTATGTTCTTGCCTGTGTTCTGTCTATGTTCTATCTCTGCCTGTCCCTGCATGTGTTCTGTCCCTGCCTGTGTTCTGTCCATGTCTGTGTTCTGTCCCTGCCTGTGTTCTGTACCTGTCTGTGTTATGTCCCTGTCTTTGTTCTGTCCCTGTCTGTGTTCTGTCCCTGCCTGTGTTATGTCTGTGTTCCTGCCTGTGTTCTGTCCCTTCCTGTGTTCTGTCCCAGTCACACAGTCATTACTAATCAAGGAGGCCAGAAACATGCACCTGATGTTCAGAAAGGGGTTTAAATAGTTAATCATTTCCTAAAGGGAAGCATGGAATCATGAACATGGAAGTAGATATTCTTCTAATGGATCATGATATGGTGCAGAGTTCCCTTTGATGGTAATGCTGTCATTAGGCCTTATTTCTGCTTGTTTTTTTTATTTGGTGCATTATTATTGTCCAGTGATGATCTAAACAAAATTCAGAAGCTTTTCTAACTTTATAAAGTTTTTTTATATTCTTGGAGAAACAGAATGCTGGTTATTTTTAGGCAATCAAAAAATATATTTGAAAGAGATGACAGAGTTTACAAAAACCCAGTCTAATCTTTCTCTAATGTCAAGGGAACACATAATAAAACATGATGTGATAGAGAAGTATAAATTCTACCTGTTTTAATAATAGAGCCAGTGAAATTTATCCAATACTGGCAGACATTATAAGTCAATGTTTAATGCTGCAGGGAGACAGGCACGATGTTATGAACATTTGTGCCTTACGACAACAATATGAATTTGCTCCAAAGCAAGGTGTAACTTCTTTGATTTATTAGACATTTTTGCTTCACTACTTTGTGACTTACCACATTTGTAATTAATGTTTTTCTCCCTAAAGCAAGATCTTACAGGCCGAAGCAGCATGTTTTTTGGCCCTGTGAATCGTCTGGATTTCATCTCATTTGAGATTAGCTGAGAAGAGCTGTTGTGGATTAGTTGAGCTCCTCTCTCTCCCTCTGACACTCTCAGATAAGAGAGCAGCAGTCGCTGAAACACACTAGTGGAGGAAAATGCCCTTTTCTACATGGTTAAAACTGCTTTGCTCTCTCTTGTTGCCCAATGCTAACTCTTTGTGGAAAGGATTATTGCCACAGACTGTGGAGAGCTGTTAACATGCTGTGAAGTGAATGGTGACTGTTGAGTATTACTCAAGGGTGAGACCAATAAACAAGGTTGGTCTGTTATTGATAATCTGACATTTTCCATGTGTTATTGTCCACCTTTGTTATAATGGAAGGTACAGCTAATCAATAGGCTTCAATCATCTGTATGTTTTCATCCGTTATTTTGACCACAGAAATAATTCCAGTATTGTGTGTTTACTTGAGTTGTTTCTGTTATGTTTGCCTCTCCTCATTGATATGAGTGGATACAAATAGTAGAAGCACCTGTCAGTATAACATAATACAATTCAACAGCACCACAAACAACATCCTCCAAAATGATCATACAGTTGCATCAATACTTCTCTAAAACACATTCAACAAAAACTGAACAATGAAACCTTCATGAAGGATTTATTGCGGGACTGTTGTATTATACAACTGAGTGTGTATCTAAAAAACATTGAATGGGACAGTTTGGTCCATGAAAATATGTCATTGCAAAAACTTAGAATTACATTATTGATGTCAGTTTAAGTGTGGATATGGTTGGGTGAATTACTTAATTAAGATAGTGATTGTGGTCATGGTTAAATACAAAATAAAACTGTAATACCAAAAACACAAACTCAGGATGCCAGAGTTAAAGACTTTTACTAATCTCCCTTATTTTTGCTGTGCTCTATGAACATCACATAGCTTTCGTCATTGGCACTCAGCGTTCTATCGACTATAAATCACAAATGCAGAATTGATTCCATTAAAACATAATTCTCAGAAGACAGGAAAGAAAGGATGCCTCTTCTTACACGACTTCCAATTTCCTTATTAAATCAAACAACAAAAAGATCAGTACTCAGCGACAGGGCGTCTTCCAGCTTGTAAATGTCAGGAACAAAGCAGCTGTCAATCACCTCTAGTGACACTTTAACAGCAATCAACTTTTGCCAGAAGCAAATATTAATGAATCAGGACAAAACCACCGAAAGGACTGCAAACAAGCAAGAAAACTGTCTCATATGAAACACACTCATATACACATGTGCAACTCTCTCATATACACATGTGAAACTCTCTCATATACACATGTGAAACACTCTCATATACACATGAGAAACACTTCATATACACATGTGAAACTCTCTCATATACACATGTGAAACACTCTCATATACACATGTGAAACACTCATATACACATGAGAAACACTTTCATATACACATGTGAAACTCTCTCATATACACATGTGAAACACTCTCATGTACACATGTGAAACTCTCATATACACATGTGAAACATACTCATATACACATGTGAAACTCTCTCATATACACATGTGAAATGTTCTCATATACACATGTCAACGTTCTCATATACACATGTCAAACTCTCTCATATACACATATGAAACATTCTCATATACACATGTGAAACTCTCTCACATACACATGTGAAACTCTCTCATATACACATGTGAAACTCTCTCACATACACATGTGAAACGTTCTCATATACACATTTGAAACTCTCTCACAACACATGTGAAATGGTTTCAAGGCGGGCCACTCAACTGAGACTGCCCTTCTCGCTGTCATTGAGGAACTCCACGCTGCTAAAGCAGCCTCCCTCTTCTCTGTTGTCATCCCCTTCTGGACTTTCGCTGGACCTGTGTGTACACCACGGTCTTCT
>NC_041370.1:25722857-25745753 GCF_900634415.1 Cottoperca gobio | reverse complement strand
TTGCTCACTACTTTGTGACTTACCACATTTGTAAATTAATGTTTTTCTCCCTAAAGCAAGATCTTACAGGCCGAAGCAGCATGTTTTTGGCCCTGTGAATCGTCTGGATTTCCATCTCATTTGAGATTAGCTGAGAAGAGCTGTTGTGGATTAGTTGAGCTCCTCTCTCTCCCTCTGACACTCTCAGATAAGAGAGCAGCAGTCGCTGAAACACACTAGTGGAGGAAAATGCCCTTTTCTACATGGTTAAAACTGCTTTGCTCTCTCTTGTTGCCCAATGCTAACTCTTTGTGGAAAGGATTATTGCCACAGACTGTGGAGAGCTGTTAACATGCTGTGAAGTGAATGGTGACTGTTGAGTATTACTCAAGGGTGAGACCAATAAACAAGGTTGGTCTGTTATTGATAATCTGACATTTTCCATGTGTTATTGTCCACCTTTGTTATAATGGAAGGTACAGCTAATCAATAGGCTTCAATCATCTGTATGTTTTCATCCGTTATTTTGACCACAGAAATAATTCCAGTATTGTGTGTTTACTTGAGTTGTTTCTGTTATGTTTGCCTCTCCTCATTGATATGAGTGGATACAAATAGTAGAAGCACCTGTCAGTATAACATAATACAATTCAACAGCACCACAAACAACATCCTCCAAAATGATCATACAGTTGCATCAATACTTCTCTAAAACACATTCAACAAAAACTGAACAATGAAACCTTCATGAAGGATTTATTGCGGGACTGTTGTATTATACAACTGAGTGTGTATCTAAAAAACATTGAATGGGACAGTTTGGTCCATGAAAATATGTCATTGCAAAAACTTAGAATTACATTATTGATGTCAGTTTAAGTGTGGATATGGTTGGGTGAATTACTTAATTAAGATAGTGATTGTGGTCATGGTTAAATACAAAATAAAACTGTAATACCAAAAACACAAACTCAGGATGCCAGAGTTAAAGACTTTTACTAATCTCCCTTATTTTTGCTGTGCTCTATGAACATCACATAGCTTTCGTCATTGGCACTCAGCGTTCTATCGACTATAAATCACAAATGCAGAATTGATTCCATTAAAACATAATTCTCAGAAGACAGGAAAGAAAGGATGCCTCTCTTACACGACTTCCAATTTCCTTATTAAATCAAACAACAAAAAGATCAGTACTCAGCGACAGGGCGTCTTCCAGCTTGTAAATGTCAGGAACAAAGCAGCTGTCAATCACCTCTAGTGACACTTTAACAGCAATCAACTTTTGCCAGAAGCAAATATTAATGAATCAGGACAAAACCACCGAAAGGACTGCAAACAAGCAAGAAAACTGTCTCATATGAAACACACTCATATACACATGTGCAACTCTCTCATATACACATGTGAAACTCTCTCATATACACATGTGAAACACTCTCATATACACATGAGAAACACTTCATATACACATGTGAAACTCTCTCATATACACATGTGAAACACTCTCATATACACATGTGAAACACTCATATACACATGAGAAACACTTTCATATACACATGTGAAACTCTCTCATATACACATGTGAAACACTCTCATGTACACATGTGAAACTCTCATATACACATGTGAAACATACTCATATACACATGTGAAACTCTCTCATATACACATGTGAAATGTTCTCATATACACATGTCAAACGTTCTCATATACACATGTCAAACTCTCTCATATACACATATGAAACATTCTCATATACACATGTGAAACTCTCTCACATACACATGTGAAACTCTCTCATATACACATGTGAAACTCTCTCACATACACATGTGAAACGTTCTCATATACACATTTGAAACTCTCTCACAACACATGTGAAATGGTTTCAAGGCGGGCCACTCAACTGAGACTGCCCTTCTCGCTGTCATTGAGGAACTCCACGCTGCTAAAGCAGCCTCCCTCTTCTCTGTTGTCATCCTTCTGGACCTTTCTGCTGCGTTTGACACAGTGAACCACCAGATCCTCCTCCACACCCTCCAAGAACTGGGAGTCTCAGGCTCTGCTCTCTCCCTGCTCGAATCCTACCTAAAGGATCGTACCTACAGGGTAACTTGGAGAGGGTCTCTGTCGGACCCCTGTCAACTCAACACCGGTGTACCTCAGGGCTCTGTCCTGGGGCCTCTACTCTTTTCACTATACACCAAACTCAATTGGCTCTGTCATTCACTCTCATGGTTTCTCCTACCACAGCTATGCAGATGACACTCAACTGATTCTGTCTTTTCCCAGATCTGAAACCCAGGTGGAGGCACGGCTCTCCGCTTGTCTGGCTGATATCTCTCGGTGGATGGCTGCACATCCCTTGAAACTCAAACTTGACAAGACCAAGCTCCTTTTCCTTCCAGGTAAGAGCTCTCCCATCCAAAACCTTACCATTAACATCGGCACCTCTGTTGTTTTCCCGACTCTGACTGCAAGGAATCCGGGTGTGACGCTGGACAATCAACTGTCCTTCGGTCCCAACATCGCTGCAACAACCCGCTCCTGCAGATGCACTCTGTACAACATCAGGAGGATACATCCCCTACTGACTCAGAAGGCAACGCAGGTTCTTGTTCAGGCTCTTGTCATCTCCCGCCTTGACTACTGCAACTCCCTCCTCGCTGGACTGCCTGCATGTGCCATTCGACCTCTACAGCTCATCCAGAATGCAGCAGCCCGACTGGTCTTCAATCTACCCAAGTTCTCCCACACTACACCGCTTCTCTGCTCCCTTCACTGGCTACCAGTGGTGGCCTGAATCTGCTTCAAGACTCTGGTGCTGGCCTACTGTGCTTTGAATGGATCAGCCCTTCCTACATGCAGGCCATGGTCGAACCATACACCCCAGTGCGTTCACTTCGCTCTGTGTCGACCAATCGGCTCGCCACTCCCTCACTACGAGTGGGATCCAGATTTCCCTCAAACAAAACCCGATCCTATCCTTGATGATATCCTGGCTCCAAAATGGTGGAACAACCTCCCCATTGATGTGAGAACAGCAGACAGTCTTCACACCTTCCAGCGCAGACTGAAAACTCACCTGTTTCGACTGCACCTCGGCGAATGAAGAAAACGAAATAACTTTGTATGTTGTACTTGTATTGGTTTGGCTTATTTATAGCTAATAGTTGAATTTGTATTCTATTGTTTCTGTATGTTGCACTTATGTTGTTGCACTTCAAACTGGCTATTTGAAGACAGTGTTCACTTATAAGATTGTACCTATTTGAAGCTATTGTACTTACAAGATTCTTGCTGTTCGGAGTTGTATCTCCATGATTGTTTTCACTTTTTGTACGTCGCTTTGGACAAAAGCGTCAGCTAAATTAATTGTAATGTAATGTGTTTCTTTCCCTTATAGAAAACCTTCCCATCTACCACTGCTGTACAGCCATCAGCACACATCGGAGCTGTCTGATCTGTCTCTAATGAATGTTGTGCTTGTTAAGGGGGTGATGATATAGACTTTGTGAGATATACAGTGCCCTCCAGAATTATTGGCACCCCTTTAGTAAAATTGAGCAAAACAGCCTGTAAAATGTATTTTATTGTTTATGGTCTTGGCCTTTCATTCAAAATATTTTTGAATATGTACTTTGAATTAATATTTTTCTACAAAACATGTGTGCCACAATTATTAGCACCCCTAGAAAATTCTATGATAAAAATCTAACTGAAGTATATTTCCAGTCATATCTTAGGTTCACCTGTTTGATTAGGAACTCTAAAGTGGTCAACCATGACTTCCTGTTTCACTGGGGCATACATGGAATCGCAGTTTCGGGCTTCCGGTGGAATCGCAATGCATTCTGGGGTGGCAAGACTAGAAAAGTGAGCACCAACTCCACAAGCGCCACCATATTGGATTTATTCTCTAAGTGTTTACATTTTACTTAGCTTATTCTTCAAGCGTTTTAAGATTGTATTTGGCTAGTTTTTAGTGTGTAAGCATCGCTCTTCTAGTTATGGAATTTGGACACCGGAATTGTGTGGTGAAAGGATGTGGCAGAATCTCATTGTGAGCTTCACGATTGCAAAAATTGCGACTGCAACTGCCCCCGTTCGAACTATTTCCATTTCCAACCGCACTAAAGAACAAAGACAGAAGGCTAGCATGGACCAAAGCTGTAAAGAGACAGGATTACAATGGGAAGTCGTGGAAGCCCAAGAAATCTTCGCGGATTTGCAGAAAGCATTTCATGCAAGGAAAACCAACTAATGAATTCCCTGATCATGAACTCGACCTGGGGTATGTAGTCTATCTACTTGATTTATATATTGACAAATGTACTTTCTATATATTGAGTTTTATAATAATTAACAAACACAAGTTAGGTATATATTTATAATAGCTTACCCTGCAACACAACTGCAATAAGCACTTATGATATCGGCAGTTTTCTTGACTGCGCAGATCCATGCCGAATGTGGCGTATGGGAAACTTTCATTGAATGAGTACAATTTGCTTTCAAAAAGCAATACTCAGAATCTGCGAGAGGATTGAAAGATATTTGTTTCAACCAGCCAGAGTCAAACAGTCTAAATGCTTTGCCTTCTTTGTATTCTTTCAAAGTTCGTTTATGAAACTCGACATGGTTCCCTGGGTGGTCAGACATTAAAAATAATGTTATATCGCTGAGGTATATCGGCGGCCAAGAAGTCATGCTGTTGTTTTCATTGACCCAGCCATCCTGCAATGTCAAGGGATCAGGCACTGAAACGCCACTCGGCATAACCAAAAGCTTAGTCTTTTCTTTTTCTGTGATTGAAAGTCTTTCGTTAGCTGTTGGTTGCTCCTCAATCTCTGATGCAGCAAACACCCTGGCAATAAGCTCAAGTTTTGTTCCTGAAACCTTTAAATTCCGCTTGCGGCAAAATACTTTCAAAGCTTCGACTTTCCACATCTGAAACTCATCATAAGAAAGGAGTTCAGAACTCATTGTAGAGTAGTAGTAGTAGTAGTAGTAGTAGTAGAATAAGCTTGCAGTCACAATTTTTGCAATCATGAAGCTCACAATGAGATTCTGCTCATTTAGTTAGCTTTTTCCCACTGCTCGAACATCCTTTCACCACACAATTCCGGTGTCCAAATCCCATAACTAGAAGAGCGATGCTTACACACTAAAAACTAGCCAAATACAATGTAAAAACGCTTGAAGAACAAGTTAAGTAAAATGTAAACACGTAGAGAATAAATCCAATATGGTGGCGCTTGTGGAGTTGGTGCTCACTTTTCTAGTCTTGCCACCCCAGAATGCATTGCAATTCCACCGGAAGCCCGAAATTGCGATTCCATGTATTAATACGAGGGGAAACAGGCCAAAATTCTCTTTGTCATTCTTCACTATGGGAAAGACCCGAGAACACAGTGATGATCTGCGACGAAAAGTGGTTGAGCTACACAAATTAGGAAATGGATATAAGAAAATCTTGAAACAGTTGAAAATGCCCATTTCCACTATCAGGGCAATAATTAAAAAGTTTAAAGCAACAGGAGATGTTAAGAAATTGTCAAGATGTCAGAAAGTCTCCAAAACGACCATCAGACGCCGCCTACATCACCACAAGTTGTTTGTGAGGGTTGCCAGAAAAAAGCCATTGCTGTCAATTACCAACAAACTAAAGCGCCTACAGTTTGCCAAACGTTACTGGGACTTTGATTGGGACAGGGTTATATGGTCAGATGAGACCAAAATAGAGCTTTTTGTCAACAAACTTCAAAGGTGGGTTTGGCGTAGACAGGCTGTTTTTCTTCTAAAGGCCCTGGACATCTTGTTAGGATACATGGCATCATGGACTCTATCAAATACCAGCAGATATTAAATGAAAACCTAACAGCCTCGGCCCGGAAGCTTAAAATGGGCCGTGGTTGGACCTTCCAGTAGGACAATGATCCAACGCACACCTCAAAATCTACACAACAATGGTTTACTGACCACAGAATAAAGGTTTTGCCATGGCCATCACAGTCCCCAGACCTAAATCCCATATAAAATGTGTGGGATGAGCTGAAGAGGAGAGTCCACAAGCGTGAAGCGTCAACCTCGGAATCTGAAGGATCTGGAGAGATTGTGTGGAAGAATGGTCTCAGATCCCGTACCATGTGTTCACCAACCTCATCAAGCATTACAGGAGAAGACTCAGAGCTGTAATCATGGCAAAAGGAGGCTGCACAAAATATTAAATGAAGGGGTGCCAATAATTGTGGCACACATGTTTTGGAGAAAACAATTCTGTAGGGCACTGTACTGTACACACAAGCATTGTGTACTGACAATTTTTTACTTCTTAGACTGATATTACCCACCATAGGGCGGGTTACCAAGAGTGCCACATGCCTCCTGGGTCTTCGTCCCTCCTTACAACCACCGGAGGGCACCAGTGGTCTTTTCCTCCATAAAAGCAGGGCATATCCGTGTGTGCGTGTGCGTGTGTGTGTGTGTGTGTGTGTGTGTGTGTGTGTGTGTGTGAGTGTGCGTGTGTGTGTGTGTGTGTGTGTATGTGCGTCTACATGTATGTGTCACATGTTCCTGAAGGAGAGTCATACTGTTGGAAATCCTGTGCTTATGCAACAACTACTGCACTCAAAGAAAGTGTTGAATCCCGTCTGCGTCTGCACACATCTGTATTGTTTTTCACACCATATTTTACTGTATGATGTTTTTGAAATAAAGCTTTTTAGTATGCATTATGTAGAAATAAGCTGTCACAAACAGAATTTTAATAGCATTCAGCTAAAATGGAAACTGTTGAGATTGACAAAAAAATTACAACTTATTATTTGCCTTTTAATCTTTAATGTTAAATGTAGCCATTTGAATTGTTATGTTGATTAGATGAATATGCACTAATTTCTGTCTTGGTCACTTAATCTGTGTTGTTGCAATTGCCTCCCAAAACCCAATGCTTTATGTGTCACAATAATAAAATACAACAGTTATTTGCCCTAAAACCAGTAAAGACAACAATGCCTGAAGCTTCCTAACGATATCAGATGTCAGCATGTCAAAGGATTGTTTTAGCACCCTGTGTCCACCAGAGAGGAAAAGGTATATTGACAAACAATCGGGTTAGGAGTTAGGGTTAACTATGTATGAGTAAGGCACTTGCAAACATAAAACTGCATAGCTTTCTGAGTTATCCACATTCCACTGCAACACAAGTTGCATACTGCCAAAATGTTTTAGCTTAATTTACAGAAATGTAGCCTTAACTGACATTTTGGATATTTGACTTACCAGTAACACAATGCTTGCTGCCCAGGTAGGCATGGCCTACAGAGTGTCAGGATCCCACCATTTTCCCATTCTTCATACTGATGCCACACGTCTTATTACCTGTTTATGTCTTATTACCTCATTACTTTTGTTTTCAAATCTTTTAAGTTCCTGTAAATAATATAGGGCACATACTAAGTTATATTTTCACTTTCTAGGTCATCACTGTGTCTGATCAGGCTATCGTAAAGTAAATCATTTCATTCATAACTTCCGTGTCAAAGATTCCACCTAGATGCTGCTTTCATTTAACATTTATATCCACAATACATATGAAAAGTAAAATGGTGTGATTGTCACATACATTATTAGGGATTATATTAGGCCCTGGAAATCAAGGACCGTTCTGCTAATAAAATAAAATAAAAAAACAACAAAAATTGTGGCACATTACTGTGACATCACAGACTTAGTATGAGAAATCCTGCTGTGTGCTGCTTGACAGCTAAAACACCACTCCAGTGTGTGTGACAAACCTCAAGCTGCTCTCACAGAAATGAAGACGATGTCTCCTTTTTGAGACTAAAGGTACATTGGTACAGGCCACACGTGGGAAGACTAGTGCTGCTGTGGGATTGATTTTGCTATCAGAAATGGACAGGAGTTAATGATGCTCTGCGGCTGTCTTCTGGCTGTTTCGTGGTGAGAGCTGGTGTCACAAGAAACTAGGCTGGATTTCTTAGCTTTATCAGGGCTGGCCGTTGGGCCGCCGCTGGCTCATCTCTATCTCTGGATCTTCTGTGGTGCCGAGCGCCTCTGAGGCTTTCTACTCTTATCACAGTGAAATACATTAAAGACAAGATTAATATGAGAGAGAACACTACAGGATGTTCTGCAAAGACCAAGTAGTCTGAGTTGGTTGACTGGCTGGAAATGTGAATGGTGGCTGGAAATGTGAAATATACAGTATACAGCATACAGCAGGCCTTCAGATATCATTTCAATTCTTGGAAGAGTCACACAGGTGCTTGAGTATAGAACCTTTAAGTAGTGATTGCGAGATGAAGCTTCATGAAGCATTGAAGCTTTCCATCCAATTGGTTTGCACATGGGTCGAAGCTTCATGGTGCTTCACTTGCTCTACTGCGCCATCAAGTGGACAATAAATGTCAAACCGGCAGAGTGATTACAGCTTTGGTGTGTGAAGCTTTGAATTTAATAAATGAATGAATGATGTTTGTGATGCCAATACATAAATGATGGACTTATTAATATGGTGTCTGTTAATGTTAGTGGAGTCAAAAGGGAAAGTGGAGACAAATTGTGGAGAGGGTTGTGATGTGAATGTGCTTGTGTTACGTCAGCATAGATGAGGTGTTATTGTTGTATCCACGTTCTTTTGAACACAAAGGACACTTCACCTTTTAAAATACCAGAAATGAGAAGAAAGACATTAGAACAAGGGATGCGCTGTGTTGATACATGTATTTACAGTATTCTTTCTTGCTGGTTCCATCCCAAAAAAAAATAAGCTTGAATAGATTGCAGACAAACGTGCAATAAAGTCCACAACTTGTGAGGGGGATCAATTGTGGTTCGCTCTCCTTATATTTTGAATGGCACGGCAAACCCGCGAACCAGTTCCTGAATTAGTCACGTGGTACGGCAGGTTTGCGAAGCTTCGAATGTCATCACATACGTCATTAACACAAGCCTTGATACGCGCTTCACAAAAATATTACTTGACACACGCTTCGAAGCCTCGACACGAAAGGACACATCACTACCTTTAAGGATACAGTACGTACCATGCAATACACTAAAACAGAAATTCCCTCAGAAAATGTTCTGCCATTACATTTGGACATTTCTTGTATCGAATGGAAATGATGACCTAGGGATGATGCTGAAGGATGTTTTTAGGATTCAGTAAGAATTAACCTAAAATGCACCATCTCTCACATACTAAAAGAAAAAACAGCCATATGAGCATGTTCTAGTCCAGTGCCTCACGGCAGGACTACTTTATTTATTGGGGCCTTCCAAAATAGAAATGTCCATTACAAAACGAGCATTTTCTGAACTGCCAGCAATACAATTAATTTTGTTTAGGTTTATGCAACTAAAACTGCTATTAGGTTATTGAGGCTAGATGATAGCAAAGCTTATTTTTGGAAGGAGATGAGATGCAAAGAGCATTGTTGTGGCACTATCACAATGTGAGCAAGAACTGTCATTATGTGCTGGACCAAAAGAAGCTTCAAAAAGAAAAACATAGGTCACACAACATTGACATGACGCCAATATTCACTCTCCTTTTAACTCTGTTTTGGTAACTGTCTCTGTTTAATGCTCCAGTTTAATGCTCCACTATGTTCCCTAGTATGTCAATAACTTTGACATTGATGAAAGCGGTGAGGCTGAACCAAACAGCAAAGTCGCTGGCCGTAAAACAAAAAACAATGAGTTGAAAGCAATGAGTTGCTAAAAAGCTCAGAGAAGCTGAGGTAGGACTGCAGTGTTATATAAAAATATGAATTAAAGCAGCTTTGAGTGTATAAATAAACAATAAATGATCATGTTTCTCTGAGGAGAATTTCATAAACCTCTCCTCTTAGGATCATAAATATTAAAACTAAATGTAATGTCAATCTGCACAGTAAGGCGAGCCAAGGCATGTTTATTTGGATAGCACCTTAAGACGAATAAGTATATTAGAGCAACATTTAAAACAATAATTGAAGGAAAATAAAATGAATTAAAATACAGCAAAATAAGATGACAAAGATATAAGATCAAATTCAGACAAAACCTTAACAGACCAGAAATACAGTTACAGTGCGTTTACAGTGCAGTAAAGTCGCCCCACAAAGGAAATAAAAGTGAGTATGGCATGATGATTTTTTGACCCACCACGAACAGGCCACACTGTAAGAAATATATGTTGACTTGTCAGATTCCTGCTCTTGTCAGCAATTTCATCCATTCACCTTCAGTGGCACAACATTTCCCCAGCATTTATTCTGATCATTTATTCCAAACAAGGTCAGTTGATTGAAGATGCACTATCATTAATTATCTCTTGAAATGATGCATGAGAATAATTCAATCAATCTTAATTCCACACCACAGAGCCTTAGGAAAACACCATCAAAATTCAAACACTAAACCCATCATACACATCATGGTACATATTACAAAGAATACATATCACATATCAAAAAGATGCAGAATACACACCACAGTAAAATTGCATATTTAAAAATTCATTAACGTCAACAGAAAAATGCAACATATGACAAAGCTTGTAGCAGAATCGAAAAATACATCACTTCTGCTGTTCTCTATAGATTAAAAAAAATGTCAATGTTATTTTTGTATCATGTAAGAATGCACCATGTCCTGTAGATGCAGTCAGGCAGAGATGTGAGCTTGAATGGCAGTCATAAGTGACAATCAATCATCTTTGTATTGCTTTAAAGCAATAATGTATTAAAGTATGCATTTTATTGGTCCTATTAGGAATTACAACACCATCAACAGAGCTGCATTCAGGATGAGATGCTAGCACACAAATCTTACAGCATGGGACTGCGAACTACATGTTACATGTTGCATGCTAGCGTATTATCCAAGATTATTACACGCCTTTGTTTAATACTCGATTCTGATTGGTCAATTACGGCATTCTACTGTCTGTTATTTAAGACCGCTGTTATGAATAATCTTCGAAAGCAGCGAGCATACTTTTTTTAATCAATAAAATCATTTTAAATGAATATTTTGTGTCACATATTATTGATTTATTTTGTAATTAGCGGATCATATTGTGAAATGAACCCAGACGAATGCGAAGCTGTACATTATCCCCTATGTGTACTTGGACATATCCTCTCACTCAACTGATGGTGGTCTGGAAGCAAAGCCAGTGAGCTATAAGAGCAGAGGCTTACATGGCTGTACCAGTTATGAAGCTTGTAATTATTATTAAACTGATTTGTTTTTATATCTTAGGTCGCAGAGGATGCAGTGCAAGTTTAATCATTAATTAACTTCACAGGGGTAGTGGAGGTAGAAATATGTGCTCTAACTGCAAATGACAAGGTGCTGCGTTTAAACATTTTAAACAATGAAACAAATACAAATATATTCCTGAATTCTGCAAAAGCATGACATCATGCATCATGGCAACAAACTTTTTTTACAAAAGACATTTTGACATCTTTATAGTGCGCACATTTTCTTTCCCTACTATGACAAGTCAAAACGTTTTCTCTGAAAAAGGTGTTTGTGTGTGTGTTTACTTGTGGATGTCAGTGGTAATGTCTAGAATGGTTGTCAAGCTTGTCCCAATCAGATTATGGGCTGCAAAGTCAGTTTTGAACAGCCAGAAATCTCAGCTGCTGGAAAGTCATGCTGAGTCACTGGTATTGATCATGTCCAGATCAACCCTGCTAGATATAATGTGGTCATTTTGTGCTATGGGGCAGGGAGGACAAGGATGATAAAAGCTGAATGACTATGCTCTTCTTTTTATCTGAGGCTTAACCCTGCACAGAAATGGAATAATCATGCTGTGACACTGTCTGTCTGTCTGTCTGTCACTGCAGAGAATGCATCCTGTCTTCAGTACAAGCCTGATGGAGGGTTACATTGCTAGAAAGAATACACTGATTCGAGTTTTTCATTCACTGCTGCTTGTATTCTCTTGGGAAACCTTAATAATTCCTGCTGGACTCCCAGTCACTCAGCCACTTGCTCATGGGAGTCCGCAACACAGCTTTGACCTTGCTAATAATGACACATACTGTACGCACAGCTTTCTACTGATGAATGGGACATGTCCAGCTCCAAATCTCACTGTGTTCCACAGTCGTGTGGCATCTCTTCATGAATAAATTGTGACTTTGCATCCTGTGCACAGAGTGGCTTTTCTTGTTACCACGGAGGAGGAGGAGGCTAAAAATTTCATGACTTCTAAATTATTCACGCCAACGTTAGATGACAAAAAACAGCAACATCATGAAGAATATAATCTATTGGGGGAGTAAGATCAGTTGATTAGTGGTGGGAGATGAAGGTATATGAACATGTTAGAATTAGCATAGTTTGCTCTGTGGGCCTTGAGTCAAGGGTTAGTTCTGTAATAGGCTTTCACAACACTGGAGGATAGAGTGGTCACAATAGTATTCCACCTCTCTGTGGGAAATGGAAGATTCTAGAGTGAAAAGGGGGACACATGGAAAACTAAATTAATAGATGCTTCATAGGCTTGTCCTGTCATTTCCAACCAACAAGTCTGCCAAAATGTTTGTCAACTCATTGGAGCATTTTCTGGTCCGACACTCTATCTACAACACAGGACAACATAGTTTGTCACTGTCTTCAAAAACTGTTATATATGACTGCTAAAAAACATATTATTAATCAAATACGGTTTATTACAACTTTGTTTTACTTGTGTAGCCCTGGCCATCAATACTATTGAAAGACAATCGGTCAGACAGATTAGGTTAGCCAATATTTGAAAGAGAAGTGAATGGTAAAAGCATCAGCCACACTGTTGTAAATGCCCCTGGTTCAACTTTGACCTAACATATTGAATGTAACACACTCGGTAATGTTTTTTATGTGCCATTGGACATTATTAGCAATATTATGGGTTCACTCACTTTCAGTTTTTTAAGTGGCTAATCTAGCTAAACTGTTGGCTTGTTTGTCACCTTTATTATAGTCTAACTGCTCATGTTTTGGAACTATTTTAAGCAATGTCACTGATTTTCCTGATCATAGCCATTACCTTGGTGCATAAAAGTTGATAATGCTTATAGTTAGGGCACGCTCAGGCTTGCCTTGGACCAGTTTACACCTCTTTCCTCCTCTCTCTCTCTCTTTCTCTCTCTCTCTCCTCCTCTCCCTCTCCATCTCTATGCATTCATGTCCCTTAAATGCATGTTACTAACTCAGCATCCGGGGCATCATCCACGGAGTTTCAGTGTCTCATCTGGCAGGTTGCCACTATTAAAGTTTACGTCTGGATCATGAATTGTGGCTGCGCCTGTTGTCCTGGCCCTGCCTGACGCACACATTATTATATATTTTTTTGAGGCACAGGGAAGCTTTTTGACATCCTCCTGGATTCATCTTTTTCATATATGATCACAATCATGTTGTAATTGTACTATATTGTTTATTCTCAACACACGTCATCTATTGCATGTCTGTCCATCCTGGGAGAGGGATCCCTCCTCAGTCTCTCTCTGAGGTTTCTTCTATTTTCCCCCTTTAATTTTGGGGTTTCTTTTAGGGAGTTTTTCCTTGTGTGATGTGAGGGTCTAAGGACAGAATATCCTGTACAGTCTGTAAAGCCCACCAGACAAATGTGTCATTTGTGATAATGGGCTATATAACATTTTTTGATTTGATTTGATTAAACATTATCATAACTGGTGGAATCTACGGCTGGAGGTTAGGTAGGCAACTACATGCTGTAAGTATTTCTAATAAATGTTATTGTTTTTTTTGTACAAGTGAAGGTTTTAGCCAATGACACTAGAGGAAGGGTAAAGAGGTCACCAATACAATAGGTTTGTCTTCTGGGGACATGGATATGCACAGCACATTTAATGGCAATGTGGCCAGTAGGTTTCCAGATACTTTACATGAATAGTGTTGGTCAAGTAGAAATATTGACTTGGTGGTGGTGTTATAGAAAAGGTCATCTGGTCACAGAAAACATAGAACCACTGGGCAACAAAATACTGAAGCCTAGGATAATAACACACATATTATTATTTAAATTGTACTACCTGTCCATCTGCTTTCACCTGCTTATCTGGGTATCGGCTGTGGTAGCAACAGGCTGAATAAGATATCCCAACCTGATTGCCAGAAAGCCTTTTGGGTTGTAGGAATTACATTTTGTCTTGCATTCTCAATCACATTCTCTCTTTCACTATCCAAAGCTCATGACCATGGGTGAGGGTTATAACATGGATTAAATAGTAAAATGAGAATTTTGCCTTCCGAATCAGCTCACTCTTCACCTTGAGAGTTCGGCATACTGGTCAATTACTCAAATACAGGTGGATGGGTGTAGCCTGTATTTGAGTAATTCATCCTACCCAAATCACTCATCAAATCAGTTCAGAAGAACGTCTGGGATAGTCAGTGCTTTGTTGATCATTTTTCATTAAAGCAATCGTAACCAAACAAACTGTATCGTATCCATCATATCTAAGTTGGATGACACTGACTGGACCAGATTTAATAAAAGGCTAATATTGGCCCAACATATCAATGCATTGCAGGTACAAATACACTCAGGGACAGTGTGAACACTCTCCTCAGCCGACATGGCCATTTGTCTAACTGTAGGAGGAATAACTGAGTTTAAGCATTAGGCTGAGCAGTGGGAGACAGTGTAATATGTAACAGGATAAAGGAGAAAGCGAGAGTTTTTACCCTGTGGGCTGAACCTCCACTCCTCAAGCCACCGTTTTAATGAAATTAACAATCCTCTCCACCGGTCTTGCCCCCCGTCCTCCAGCTCTCTTTGTGCTAAAGAGATTAGACCACTTCAGGAACATTATTCAGATTGTTAATCTCTCAGTTCCAATTCAAATGAAGTGGATTCTGTTACACTGAAGGCTTCTGCAGAAATCTGGATCACATCTTTTCTCTGCCTCTCCTCTTACCTCAGTGTCACTTTTGTAACTCAGTAAATTATATTCAAAGTGTATATATATTCTGTATATAAATGATTGATTTAAGAACATTTTAATAAAAGGACAATAGTCTAAAGATGAATTCAATTTTCTTTACTGGACACTAACAATATCTCAGGTATTTCCCATTCTACTTCAATGGTCTGTAAAATACCAATTATAAGTGGATCCATTAAAGGTTAATCAGCAAGATCAGCTGATCTCACTGCTCCTTGCCCCCATAGAAAAAAGTGTCCTGAAAACAATCAAGAAAAAGATTAAATGAAATTATAAATTATGCAAGCGTGTGTTTGACTGCACCAAAAGGGGTATTTTTTCTAACTCAAGGTCAGATGTCTTGTTAGATGATCAGGCAGGCTCCCATTCTCCAATAGTATGTGCATACAAATGACTCAGTGATTACTCAATTAAATGATTCGTTTTGGCCATGATCAAATAATTTATTATTATTACAGTTGTATTAGAGGGAAGAAGTGTTGTAGTGCTTTGTATTTTCTATAAAGTTTGTGCTTACGTCTTTTTTTTTTTTGTGACATTTAATGCTTAGTCTGAGCTGTCTTGCTGCCATTAAACTGCTCTTTAGGAGATTTCAATAGACTGAACTGAAATGAAACTAATTGAAAAATAAATTATCGAAATGTTTCAGCTGTCAGTGATTTTGCTGTACTGTTTATACCGAGGCTGGTCCCCCTTTAAAATAAGAAGTGCACAGCTATAATCAATATTTGTATCACATAATTACTTGTATGTGAAAGAGGTCACTCACTGTGATGAACCGGAGAGTATTGTTGTATCACCTTCTCAGCGTCATTCAGGTTGCTAACAACAGCAGTCCATTAAGTTGTAGAATATACAGCACCTTGCAGTTCTAAAACTAAATATACAGGAACAATATTTCCTGCATGATAGGTCAGTCCCACCCTCCTCTCATAAACTGGCTGGACATTGGGGAGCCTTGTGATTTCACTGTGTCAAAGCTTCAATAAGATTTAACGTATATTTTATACATTTGAATGCAACTTTATGCATGCATTTTTTAAGAATAACACGTCTGCGAGTACTAATAGCGGTATCAGTGTTGCATTGAACAGGTGCTATTTTATTAAATAAACTAAACGCTTACATTATTTATCTAATTTATGTGCACGTTTCAGTGTCTACACACAGGTGTCGAACTCAAGGCAATTATATCCGGCCGTCGAGAAAATATCATATGTCTGTCATAACTGGCCCGCCGGTTTTGGTAATTAAATCAATGCATGGCACAACCACGGGAAAAGACATTTGAGGAAGTATCTAAATGTGTGAATGAAATGAAAGTTTTTGGAAAGCAAAGACACCACAGATCTCTGGGACGATGTGAGCTGGACTGTTTGTGCGACATAATGAAGCATCTCACTGTTAAACCTCCAGCTTCAGGGCCGTGTGATCACGGACATGTATGATGAAGTGAGAGCATTCCAAGCCAAGCTGCCTGTGGGAGACTCTGATGCAGCAAGGAAACTTTGGTCACTACGTGTTTCCAAACACTGACAAACCATCTCCACCGCGCATTCTGCTGATCAACTGAACGTATTTGCCGACTTTGCAGCTCAGACATTTTAATTGAACTGCTCAGCAATCCGTTTGCAGTTGACGTTGACGTAGTCCAAGTTTTTAATGTTGGCCGTCTCTGTGATTGAGTTTGACACCCCCGGTCTACTGCTTGCTCTGTGCAGTTTCTCCTCTGCTCGGTTTAGCGAAGGGCGGAGCTCCGCCCCCTACGCACACATGTGCGAACACACCTTAATCACACAGCCAGAGACAGAGCAGAGGAAAGGAGAGGATTAAAAACAAATCCGCTGCTAAATGTTTTACTTTAAAATGAAACAATATAATTATTTATTACTTGTTAATCATGTTAAAAAATGTCAGCTCAAAATTGTCTGTGAGCCATATTGCGTTATCAAAAGAGCCATAGGTTCCCGACCCCTGTCTTAGAGGCTCCTATGATAATGATAAAGTGACATCTAGGGTGGCCTTCTGGCGGAGAAAATGAGGTGCAGCACCAGTGCCTTACATAGTTCTGAACTGGTTGAATTGGTTGCACTAGAACGTTATGGCAATGTTGAAAACAAATGAACAATTCATCCTCTGACCTTTTATATTTAACTATGATTTCTCTATTGAATTAAAGAAATATGATAAGACATATAAAATGTATTTCATATCACACACTCCTATGTCATATCAATGTAATGCAAATATAGTAAAAATAAGTTTCAGTTAATCAATCGTTCACTAGTCCACCTGCTCCACCCACAATGCAATGTGTCAATGGTGATCTGTCCTCGCATCATTATCAAGTATTTTTGATATTTTTTGTGGGCTGTCTAATGAGTGTTGACTGAACCAAAGTATCACTATGGCCAATGAAAAAGAGGGACATTACAATCAACAATACACTTAGTGCCTGGTTTAGAAAGGTAGTGTGAAAATGTACAGTTTGGACCGTGAGTTCAAACACCTGCTTATCAATGTGCTGAAATTAGATCATAACAGTTTAATGCCACAGAGGCCATGATATGCAGTGACAAAATCCATTCATGTGATGCTGATAACACCGATGGATACTCACAGGCATTTATCTAGATTCATTTTGTCACATCCATTGTTAATTAGTAGAGATTGGGGAGAAACCGTGATTATCAAATGAGCTTAGTGTATTTAGCTGGGACTAATCCATGGCTTTTCTTGTTTATGGGATTTGATGAGGAAGACAGTGGTGAGTCAGCTGGAGAGGTGACAGAACAACTGGATTTACACAAGCAGGGCACTGCTGAAACAGAGTTGAAACACACATGTTTCAAATCTCACTGTGTTTCCTCATTAGCATTAAGGAACACAGGCAAACAGAACAGCATCACATTATAATCAGGCCTGGGTTTTGAGCCAACATTAAGCTTCAGATTCAGTTGGTTTGCTTCTCTTTTTGGTTGTTTTGAGTCTTTGTAGTCGTTTTGTATGTGCAGTCATTTTATTTTATATTTGTGGACATGCAGCATTTGTAGTTTTTTTGTGTTTCTTTATTATCATTTTGCATCTCTTTAGTTATTGAAGAAAATGTTAAAAGCCATTTCAAAATGAGGGGGCCACAAGGGGGTCAGGCGGCCCTGTTTAGGTTCAGTAATCCATCCATGGGGTCATCCTTTCAGGATCATGCACAGCAAATCAGATTGATATTAGATTGTGAAAACTCATGCTCTCAACTAAATTGTTGGATGGAATGACAAAGGAATAGAATGACTGACAGACCATTTGACAAGAATGTTAATGTCTTCCGATGAATGCAGGCTGTTTTGTGGAATCTGGTCCAAATATCCAATTAGTACCTATTCAGTTTAGGTTTCTGTAATATTTTGATTATGAACAACATGTAATCACTAAAACTGGATCATGTTTGACTGACATGTGTGCATGTGCCTTATGCATCACAGAGTACACATGCAACCCTTATTAATGTATATCCACACATACACTTCTCTTCACAGTGGAGCTGTGGTACAACGTCATGTTGCTTACTGTACAGTATATTGCTGTAGTGTCGCGCATTTAGGGATGTTCTCTTCCATCTGCTGCTGCAGCCTGCAAGGTGTCACCTCGTCACAGTTGAGCTGCTTGATTGACTTATTTTGGTGATGGACAGTCTTGCAACTGAGCAGATATTTTCTTTCTTACTGAGAGTTAAATGAGGAAATCAGCTTTAGTGTGTGGAGACAAAATAGTCTCAACTCAAGGTTCTAGTTTGTTCTGAGGTTTCAATGATGCCACGCAGTCTTGAACGACAAATGGAATGAAGAACATGAGATATGGCAGTTGAAAGCCATGAGATGCAATTGAAAGCTCAGAAAAAGCTAGTAAGTGAAACTTGAATTGAGAGTATTTAGTTTTACATACTAATCCTAATATCAAGAAATAACTTAAATCCTTAAGTTTAATTAAGTAATATTATCGCTGTGTTCAATACAGTGAACCTACATGAGACATTTATCCTGTATAAAGCACAAAAACTGAAACAGTCTCATGTTTCTCCCTGCAGCGATCAGACTGTACAATCACCACGGCCCCTGGTAGATCACCACACCAAGAACAGACTATTCCACCACTGTTGTGCAATTATCACTGTCATGTGCAACATTCACTTTTTATAACTTCTGCAATTATCACTGCCATGAGCAATATTCACTTTTTATAATTTGTGCAATTATAACTGCCATGTGCAATATTCACTTTTACAACTCTTTATCAACCACTCTGTACTTATATTATTTTTATTCTATTTTATTATTGTGTACTCGCCACTTTATTTCACATGTTCTTTTGCTGTAACAAGGTACATTTCCCCGTTGCGGGACTAATAAAGGTTTTCTGATTTCTGATGTGCCCAACGTGAACATTAAATATAATATAAGAAAAATAAAAATACTTTCCAAATCTTTGAGGTATCTTAGAATGGAGCCCAATTGTTATGTTGTCGCCACAAATAAACCACGTGAGTGAACTGCTATAGGTACTGTGTCATGAGCCTGGCTTTCTGTTCCTGTTTCCTGTTTTAATATGCAAAGTACACTTCCCTTGTGTCACGTCTAGTTTTACTTCCTGTCTTTGTGTTTTCCCGCCTTCTGTGATTTGTTTGCCCTGCCCTGATTTGACAGCACGAAGTGGCAGACCACGTAAAGTTACAGAGCGTGATCGCTGAGGCGCATATGGCGTAAAAGTCGCTAAAGCTCTGCCAACTCAATAACTGCAGAGTTCCAAACCAGCACTGGCATTAAATTACAACCAAAACTGTGCGCTGGGAGCTTCATGACATGGTTTTCCATGGCCGAGCAGTGGCATGCAAGTCTTGCATCACCAAGCACAAGCCAAGCGTCGGATGGAGCGGTGTAAAGCACCGCGAAACTGGACTCTGGAGCAGTGGAAACGTTGTTCTGTGGGTGAGGAATCACGCTCTCTATCTGGCAGTCTGGACGAGTCTGGGTTCAGCGAATGCCAGGAGAACGTTACCTAACTGACTGTAAAGTTTGATGGAGGAGGGATAATGCCATGCGGTTTTTTTTTCTGGGGTTGGCCTCGGCCCCTTGGTTCCAGTGAAGGGAAATCTTAATGCTTCATCTTGGACAATTCTATGCTACCCAACTTTGTGGAAACAGTTTGGGGAAGAACCTTCTCTGTTCCAGCATGACTGTGCCCCAGTGCACAAAGGAAGGTCCATAAAGCATGGTGTGATGAGTTTGGTGTGGAAAACTTCACTGGCCTGACCTCAACCCCATTAAAACCCTTGGGATGAACTAAAATGGAGATTGCGAGGCAGACCCTCTCGTCCAACATCAGTGTCTGACCTCACTAATGCTCTTTTGGATGAATGGGCAAACATTCCCACAGACACGACTCAAATGTTGTAGAAAGCCTTCCAGAAGAGTGGAAGCTGTTATAGCTGCAAAGGGGGACCAACTTCATATTAATGACTATGAATTTGGAATGGGATGTCATAAAAGTTCCTGTAGGTGTAATCTGGAGGTGGCCCAATACTTTTGTTCATATAGTGTATTTTGTAGTGGAGCTAATTTTAGGCACTTCTTATTAAAAACTGACCATATCTAAAATCATGTACATGTACCTTACTACCTAAGTACCTTATATCTATATTTGACGGAAGTACAGTACTTGAGTAATTGAACTTAGTTACATTCCACCACTGGTCAAGATAACATCAACATAGCATCACTATGACAAGATCAGAGGTTTTTGTTATTGGATTCAGAGACTGACTGACGGATTGATAATAGCAGCAACAATTATTCTGTTGAGGAGAATTGTGGCAAAGCTAGTTTTGTGAATGTTACTCCACATCACACACTGTGTTAAATGCCATTTGCCGTGTTATGTGAGACAGCATAGATGTAACATTTTAGATCCAGGACTGATGTGCTGGTCTGATGTGCTGGTCTGATGTGCTGACCTGCTAAGCATGTTGACATTTCGGTTTTCTTCGTTTGTGTTCGGTAGTTTACTTTAGCTGCTTTAGCTCGACTAATCTTGTTATATTCTTGATTATCTTGATTGAATTTCACAATATCTAATTACCCGCTATAGATTTACACTAGTTCTGCTAAAGCACTCATACTATCTCATTGGTTTAGCAACAGCTGTTTATACGCTATTCAGTTCTGTTAACGTTACTGTTCTTAGATGAGCAGTTAGCGATGGCCTGTTTCTCTCTCTCTCTCTGTGCCATGTGTTTCATGTTTAGCTAGTTCTCTGCCTCCTTTAGTGATATGGTACATGTCATATATTTAGTTAATTTGCAGGTTGGAAGCAAGGCTTAGTAAACTAGAAGACCATGGAGAGTCAGTCGTTAGCTACTGTAGTCTTTTCCATATGGACCAGTTTCAGTTTTTTCTGAAATACATATAAATTATACCAGTATAAACAGGTGTTTGAACCTTCTGTTAAAAGTATCTGTTGCATACTCCTCTTGACATGTATTTTGTGTTTCTTTATTAGACATATGAAACCACAATTAAACTAACCATATTCCTTTGCATTTTCCCAGTTTCAGGCTCTCAGATTCGATGTGACAGCTCCAAATCTTCGTCTGTTATGGCCTTTTTCCTCTCCCTGCTGCTGATTTGAGCAGCTGATAGGTGGGAGATAATGAGGGCTAGTGGTCTGTCTGAATGACTGAACGTGGTGACATACAAAATAGAGCAGTCTGTCTGGTACCTTTTTATAGAGGCAGCCTTTTAAAAAAACTGTAATTTATGATTAGAAATGAAAGAAAACTGTAGTTGTTATCGTTATCTAGTGATACTAGAAATGTCAGTGCAGTTACAGTTGGATGTGAATCTTTGCTGGCACGTTCAAAGATACATCACTTGATCAAACTAGAACACAGACACTATGCACTGTGTCAGTCCCGTCTGCTAGAAGTGACAGGAATACATTTAATTGTCTTATTAAAAATGACACCTATAAAATACACATTTCACTTCCAGTTTATATTCCAAGGGAATGTTAGTTTTGCAGTGGACAACAGTGTGAGGAGATCAAACCAGAAGTGAGAGTAATAGAGAGTTAAATGAAATGAAAGCTGTGTCAAAAGATGTCAACAAGCGATCACTGTATTTCCCCCTTTCAGACAAAAGCAATCTATACTGTCCATCACACCAGGAGGCAGAACTGGCATCTGTCAGCGATAACAATTAATGTGTGAGGATAGTGCATTTCTCTGTCTCCTGTAAATAGCTGGCATGTGAAGAGCTCCTCAGCAGATGTGATACAAGAATTCATTAGTGTCCCCTGTTCCTCATACTTGTCCCAGAAAGCTATTATCCGCCAAGCTGAGCTTGAGGACATTCCAAAAAATAGCGGGAAAACAAAACCTGTCATCGTCTCAAAGTGTGTGTTATTGCTACAAACACATTCTGGTTCTTTTTTGCTCAAAATAGCGACGCTTTGTTGCTATTATGTTTTACAAGTTTACTAATACGCTATACAGTGACTGCAGTTCAAACATTCAGCAACACGAAAGGCCCAATAGTGGTGAATCTGCCTGTTGAGTCCAGTATATCAGGGTGAGGTTAAGGGGAGGACCCAAATGCAGTAAACAGGCGGAGAGTGATAACAAAAGACAATCTTTATTTAACAAAGCTGGAAATACAAAAAAAACATAAGGCAAAAACTGAGGGAAAAAAACAGTATGGCCGCTGGCACACCAGATTACACAAGGTAACCCTGCATGACCAACCACACCAGGTAACATAGAAGACAAACCAACAGACAGGTGTGATATATACACAGACACTAATCACAAGTACAGGACACAGCTGGAGAGGCATCAAAGACACGAGTGGCAGCAGGTGATTAGACACGGTAGATC